>NW_027187596.1:0-72598 GCF_041381155.1 Argopecten irradians | reverse complement strand
CGGCCCCATTTTACTATGTTTTAGGTTTAGCATTAGATGTTGAATATTAAAAATCATATTGAAGAGATTGATAAACAAATGATAGTGGGTGTTACTTACCGCATATTGCCGTGGCCTAGTGGTCTCTGCCCTCTTAAAAAATTAAATAAAAAAAATGAATAGACAATTTATACAGTTAAAAATAGTTTCTGCTCTTTTTTTGTTTTGTAATGTCTTTTGTCAAAGCTAAGCTGGTGTACTTAAGTGATTTGAACCGGATATGGTATATTAACATATTGATTTCTATAATTATTTATATTATCTGTTACTGTTTTAATTCATGTTGTATAAATTGACAAGAAATATGCGCTTATGTATGAAATACTATTCATTAATCTTTTAAAAATAATTCACAAAAAGAAACAGTGATATCATACACTCATTTAAAACCACATAGAAACTTACTTCTACAATTTGACCTTCAACGACAGCCTAAAATGAATCAATTACTGATCAATTTAATATCAATTACTTATCAAAACATATCAATTACTTATAAAAACATATCAATTACTAATAATTTAATATTATTTAATAATCAATTAATATCAATTCATAATCAATAAATATTACTTAAAAGTAATTTTAATAATAAATTCATTTCATTAAATAATCAATTACTATCAATTAATAATCAATTTATATCAATTACTTATCAATTTATATCATTTAATATCAATTACTAATCAATTAATATCATTTAATATCAATTAATAATCAATTAACATCGATGCATAATCAATTAATAATATAATATACCAATTTACTATCATTCAACACAGTCTATTTTGTAACGTTGTCTGGCTTTTTATAAAAATCATTATATTTCACTTTTTACAATTTATTGTAATAACAGCCGTCTGTAGCAAATTGCAGTTTTAGATAAATTCAAAAACGAATTTTTAAAAAAAACACCCGATTGATACGCAGTGATACAGTGACTGGTTGAAAACAGGAATTTCCGATTTTATTGCTAAAAATGTCCCTATTGAAATTTAATGTAACGCGTAATTCTGTCAAATGGGATACATTTGTTTTGACAAAAGTTCCTAAACATTATGTGGGTAAGGTGAATTATGTACATTTTGAAAAGACTGAAGCAGAAATACATACATATTCCCGCGGAGTCATGATCAGTAGTAGAAGAAGATGGTGTTGCCTGCAAAACCAAAATACAAACAGGATAAAAGCTGCCTAAAAAATAGTTAATTACTTAATTAAACACAAAGAGAGAAGCAGCAAAAGGAATCGCTATAAAACATAATCTCACACTAGGATAGATAAACATATTAATAATGCATCGATACTTACGTATGAACCACTGGCATCACTACCACCACTTCCGTTAATCGTATTCGACATGGCCTGGCAGAGGAATATGATAAAAACATGTTATTGTTCTTAAAATAAACCGAAACGTGTTAATTTTTGGAATATGAGCTTTTATTGTTCATTCATTTCAAAATTTATAACTTTATGAATTGCTGTTATTCAATGCTTGTTTATGAAGAATTTAAATCATAATATAAAGAAAAGTCAGAAACTGAGACGTGCAGGATAAAAAATACTGTAAAGAAAAAAATAATGATAATCCCAAATAATTGCTAAACAAACTTTCACTCCATATAAAAGTTTATGTTGTCACTCTACTGACAGCATGCTCCGAATTCTTTGTCCCAGTTACGAGAGCTGTGGATTTTTCATGCTGGAGACCCGGGTTCGATTCCTGGTCGGGGCACTCGACAAGAATGTGTGTTTCCTTTTCTTCTACACTGGTCTGTGTTCCCAAGGCTACTATATATAGGTGACATGGTAATTGAGAGATAGATGGCTGACTTATGTTCGTGTATATTTTGTGACTAGGTGCTTAACAAGAAGTGAAGTTTCATGGTTTTGGATTCATTTTTATCATTCACACGTTTGTCTTATTGGAGCTACATAAAATGTTTAAGCATAGATTTAACAATTAATTTTATAACCCTATTAAATATGCATGCTTTTTATGTTTGTTGTTGTGGTTTTTTTTATTAATTTTTATTAATTATATAATCATTCTGTTTTTGCAAATTTAGAGGAGTTATCTGCCCTCGTTGAGAGACAAAACATGTTTATTTGGACGGGCGTGACATCATACTTTTAATTTCGCCCAAAACGTATAGGCGTTGCAATGGATAGCCATCCGTATCAAAATAAGCAAATTGGGACAAGATGTGATAGTATTGCTAACAGTATAACAACATTGTCCCTTGGTATATACATTGTATATACACCTGACTAATGAGGGCTGCGTGACTCCTTAAGCTGTTTTGTTAACAGAGTCCTCAATAGATTTACAAAACATATGTATGATAATATCTGGCTTACAAAAAAGGGCTTGTCCTGTCGGACGAGTCGTTTGAAGGTTCTAATACAACACTACTTCCTCATTCCTCCTATCACTATAACAATGCATGTGTATGACTCCGTGCAATAAGTGTCAACAAGCGTTGTCGACTGTATGTATTACGTGGAATCTATTAACAGGCTGTATAGTACTTCATATATGTATACGTTGTTTAGAAGTAATAGAAAAACGTTTTCGTTTGTTTGGATAATACAAGCTGTTTGACTCATAATGAAAATGCATGATTCGTAAATAACTTTCAAGTATCTATATACAGATATGTAATAGAACAAAACGCCACTTTCTCTCAATGAATTCAAACCATTAATAATTAAAATCCTAGATAGTTTCTTTGGGAATCGACAAAATTCATTTTCGTACTGTTTACCGTCAAACTTGACATCAGAGGACCCAGAAACATTTTTTTCTTTTGAAATCAAATGGCCTTTTTACACGAGAGGCAGGGTAACGGTAAAAAAACAAAACAAAAAAGGTTTACCAGGAAAGAGTGATATACCGTATTCAGAGTGGCTCAGGATATTAAAACTCCCTTCAGTAGCATACAGACGGATTCGCAGAGATATGATTGAACTTTACAAAATTTCAAGTGGCATACATGATAAAGACTCCTGCAGTTATATATGTTATATCAGCACTTTAAAAACGGATTTGATGAAACATGGAAAAACTTAGACATTTTGTACAATTATAAGGCAACCATAACTGGAAATAAACTTAAAATTCAATATAGATTATTAAAACGAGTCCCGTGTAGAGGAACTTTTTCTATGCACGTCCTGGAAAACAATTATAACATAGTGAAAATGTGGTCTTTACAGGTGGTCGATATATAGGGATGGCTATTAAAGCAGGTTTGAATGTAAATAGAAATGTTCAAACAATGTCTGGCGGAGAAAAAACGACACCACATTTGAATGAGGTAAACTGTACAATAAAATAAATAATGGTTCTAATATACAGCAAGTACAAACTCTGGATCAGTTGGTGCAGTTGCAAGTCCTTTATTGGAATTATACTATCAATACGAGTGACTTATTGTATGGTTTTGAATTTTTATGATATTTGATACAGAATATGATATACAAATACGAAACATTTGGGTTGAAAAGAGACTGAAGTAAATATTTGTAACCATATATATCTGTTATTATCATAAATTATATTTTATCAATAATGAATCATAATCACGACAAAAACACGAGGCAAAAATCAATATTTAAATCGGTATTATCTAAAATATCCCTAATGATAGTATTACGGGAAATATTGTTTTACATTACCCTGGAAAGATGTAAATTACTTAAAGTGAATAGCGGGCAAAGAAAACCATTGGCCTTCAAAATGTCCATACATACAAAAACGAATTGCATGTGTGTTGTCCAGTTTTGACTACTGAAATTATGGGAAAGCCCGTGTTAATTTAACACATTTCTAAAAATAAATTCGTTAAAATCTTTGAAAGCGAGGCTGCGTGGAAATGTCAACATGAACACAGCCAGCCGGGAGGACGTTTTAGGATTCCTATAAAAGTCAAATTTTTCAGCTCCCAAAATGTTATAGATGAGCTTTACTGTTATCAAAGAGCACATGTTGATTTATAAAACATTTCTTTTTAATGGTTTACTTAATGAAAATTTCATTTTCAAGAAAATGCCCAAGAAATTACTAAGATCACCGACGATCTATGTCTAATATACAATGAGAAAATTATAAATACACTTAGGACCTCAAAAGTTTTTAAACACATTCTGTATAGCAATAGCTCAAAAACTAAACAAATGAACAAATGGGAACACTACTTTAATAACGAGGATATGAATTGGGAACTAATTTGGCAAACAATCAAATATTCAATAGCAGATAAAAAATGTAAGGATTTTCAATGGAAACTTATACAAAGAATAGTAAGCACAGAACATAAACTTAAACTAATGAAGAAATCAAACGGCCTATGTACATTCTGTAAAATTAATGAAGAAACCTTAACTCATTTATTTTATTCATGCCCAAAAAATGAATTACTATGGCAAAAAATTAAAAATGTCATTATAAGGCTATTTAACTTACCCCCTAAATTATATTATGGAAGAAAAACACATTATGTTAGGACTGAATACTTATTTCAACAAGGAACAGCAAATCATTACCAGTTTTATCATAATGACAATAAAATGGTGGATTTGGAAAACAAAAAAATATTATTAAATATCGATAATAACACTGATCATGACGAAAATTTTATATTCAGACACACTAAAAATAATTTAATCAGAACAGCAAACATTTTTGGATTGGATGGGACATTGGAAAAATTGACTACGATACTAGAAAATGAAGTGTGATTGTAATAGAATGAGAGAACGTAGAATGAGTCAATGAGAGGGATGTAAAAAAAATATACAACCTAACAAGCATTAAGGAAATATTAGATATTATATTGAATGAAATAGGAGTAAGTAAGAGAACGACAGTATTAGAGAGAATGAGATATATTTGTACAACGAAAGGAAATAATAGTGCGATAATATGCTGAAGTTAAGATAATCATATAAGAAAATGCTTAAAAAAATGAGAGATGAGAAAGTTAGTGAATGATGACTATGTACAAGTTGTTTATATGTAAAATGTTTTTATGCAATAAAATATAAAAAAATGAAAATTTCATAAAGAATAAAAATAGAATAAATATGTATGCTGCAATACGGTATATGAACATTTTTTTATAATGTTGAGCAAGTTTTATTCATGATATTGTTGCCTTATTATATGTGCCGTATTTGTCATACTCACGAATCATGATCAGCTTTTAATATAGTCATCGCCAAAATTTACCATTATTTTGAGATTTGCAGTACTTTAAATGCATTGGTTTTAATTTTACAAGTGCAAATAAGAGCTGAAAATGATTTTTGGCAGTACCGCCAGATATCATTATACTTAAATTTATCGTGAAGTGAAATGGGTACCTATGGTCAAACTATGAAGCCAAACTGTATGCTACAATTTCATTTCACATTTTGACAGTGTTATTAGCAATCATAAAGTGATTTCGACAGGAATGTTTCTATCTAAACATACATAAGGCATAAAACATTTAGTACATAATTAATGTGTTGGAACTAACCTTTATAAGACATATGAAACCATGTGAATGATCAAAACCTTATGGTTTTCGATAGATTAAATGAGAAAACATAGCATGTCGAAATTTTAGCCCAGTTACTGCACATGTAACTTTAATGAATACAAAGAGAAAGAAGGCAATATATAGTTTTGAACGGGCAACTACTTGAACATTTACAGATCCATCTTATCTCCTGCCAGTGAGGCAAGTATATGTACGTATGTGGTGTTGAACATAAGCTTAAACCCAATATTAGTCAAGAAGTAATGAAACATATATTACAAAAATCAATATATAAAGGTATCCCATGTTTTCTCATTTACAGTATTGCAGTAGGTTTTTTTTTACAATATCGCAGTAGCCTATTGTATTCTTCCAACTGTATTTGCTGTAAAGCAGCAGGTGAGAAAAGGGAAGATGAATCTCTCATTGAAAAGCTTTTTATCTTTCTTGATGGTTTTATATAATCAAATAATTACATAGATTATATTTCGGTTTAATATTCATATTTTGCAGTGAACCTAGTGTAAAATTAAATTATATTAAAAAAGTGAATAAATCGTTCATATAAAAGTTAAAATTGCTTTTGTTGACATAATCACATGCAATGATATCAATGAGTCGTTAAAAAAATAACAGTATTGATTTGACACACTGTAGTGCATAAGCGGCTTTGTTACGATCACCATTGGTTACCGGGCAATGCATAGGAATCTCTCTCGTAATCAGATATATATCACATGGTAAATATGTTGAATCTATTGCTAAAGATGAAGTTTTGTTTGACCTCAAAACCTTAAATACATTGTACCTAAGATGTTACAAATTATCTAGAAAACAAGAGAAAATTGATTCATTCAAGTTCCAAACTTACCCGTGTGTCTAGACTCCAAAAGGATTTCACAACCAGGAAGTTCCCAGCATAACAATGGATTTGCGATATCGACGACCTTATGTATGATTATACGAATTTGTTCATGCACACACTGCATACATTAGGTAATTATATCTATTACGTATGAATAGTTAATAATGTCCATGGGGTACTTCTAAAGACTATACTTAACTTTTTGAATGGTGTGTTTTGTTGTATTTGTTCTTGTTGTTACTGCTGCAATAGCTACCACTCGAATAAGAAAATACAAATATAGATAGGATCCTGCCACATTTATCAATTAAACGGATATATACAGAGAGAGAGGGGGTGTTAATAGAATATTTCCTTACCTTTAGGATAAGACAGAAAAAATCTGTAACCGAGGAGGATCACGATTATCTAACTCGAGGCTTGCCGATGGTTAGACTGCCGTGAATCTCCTCCAAGGATACAGTCTCCTCTGCCCTACAGTCTAGGTAGGGAATAATCTACTTTTTCTGTCCCAAGTCATTTTCAAGAGTTCAAAACTGCCTTAAACAAAGTTTAACAATTTTCTTTTAGAATTAAAAAAACCTCCAATTTGATACAGTATATTATCCACATATATGACTTTGCTTTGTCTGGAATCGCGTACTTGCTCCTTCTCTGGTAGAGATTGTTCTGTCGTAACCTCAAGGTAGTGAAAGAGCATATTAATGTAATGTTCCCGTGACTTTTAGGTTTAAGACCCTGCTTTAATAACTATTTAACAGGGCCTTAACCTTAATTGGTGATTTTGGAACACATATGATTTAATGTACACAATGAGCTGCATACAGAATATAGGGTTTACAATTATTGAACAAATAGAAAACACATCGCTTTAAAAAGATTATTCGCTGAAGATCAATTATACTTTTAATATTTTCATCTGTATTCAGTTAACAGCAAAATTGTTATTTCAAAATTAGTCCTATCTAGTAATAGATTTGATGATCTTGCATATTTAAGTTGATAAGGCCTAGTTCTTGAGTAACATGCCACAATTTTTGTATATAATGGATTGCCTCAATAAATAAATTCCCTATAATACCGCAAAAATACCGCCAAACCCTGCATTCTGTCATCCGCTAACTTCTTTTAAGTACAAAGTTCCTAGTCCCCCGAACCTAACACCACATGGATCACATTTATTGACTGGGGTATTATTAATATTAATATCACTCTGCTAGGCCTTCAGACATGCGTGAATAAACACTAGACAATATACTATAATTACCTATATGCAATGTATACACTATTCGTCCGTCGAAGTGTCATTTGTTTTTCAGTAGTGTGGGTTTGCGACTTTGATATTAAGTTCAATACACATGGCGTCTGTTTGCGAAGACAGAGAACGTCTCTCCCTGCATATTGCGTAGGTAAATGTAGAACTATATTGTGTTCTATTTTAAGGCATACAGAAAATTCCACTTGGGAATTACCCGATTGTCTTTCATACGAGAAAAAAAATCTATATTTATGTAACAGGGCGAGAGTAGTATGCCACCAGCCAGACTCGAACCCGCGACCCTGGTCTTAATGGTCCCCCGATTTACCAAGAGACATTCCATCTAGCGCGAAGCTAGAAGGTGACCGTATCACTATTACGGTTTAAATTAAAATTAAAATTGAATTAAAACCCACTACACTTATGGCATAATAATAGCTGTTGACATGTTTGTTATTACAAATCTAAGAGGATATGATAACTATTTCAGTTGCATCTTTTAAATATAGGACATTTATGCGCATGTATCTATATTGTAAATTGTTAAGCTACTAAATTGATACAAGCGCATGTATCATATGTCAGTCACGTTCTAGTCCTATATTATATTATTAGTTGTTTATCTATAGTATTAGTTGTTTTTTTTTTTTTCATTTTGTCTAATATATAATTTTAGGCAAAAATTAACAATAGAAATGAAATAAAAAGCCTCATAGTATAGGTAGGTTTAGCAGACCAGTTGCGTTCGATCGTGATGAGGATCTGCGTAATGTAAACGCCGCTGTGCCGCCACTCCCGTTATAACGCCAAAATCGGCACTGGACAAAGATGGCGGCATAAGGGGGAACTACTGTATAGGCATAAAGAGTAGAACAATATCTATATGACCACTACTTCTGGCATTCCCTATCGGACTAACATTATTAAAACTCAATCACTTTGAAAAACAAATGATACAATCTCAACGACTTTGAATTTACGTTTTTATTCAAAGTCGGCTGAAAGATGTACCTTGAAAAAACCTTAAGTTTTGCACCATATTTAGTAATTAAATTTTTTTTTTTTTGCTTTCTTTATTTTCAAAGTGTGTTATTTTGTCGATTTGGGTTGTAACTAGAATGCATGTATCAAAAGCAATCGAACTAGGCAGTGCAGTCGCTATTTGATATGACATAACCTTATGTTAGTTCTAAAAGGGACAGTTCTGTCAGGCGTATTCTCTAGCACTAGGTAGGCGGTTTGGGGCCCAATATGAACCTTGTATTCTATATCATATGTTGTTGCCGTGTGGTTGAGTTCAACCAGGAAGGCTTTCCTTAGGCACAGATAACTGGAATACAAAAGGTACCCGCAGTATTATATATATTTAAAAATAGTTACTTGCATAACATAGGTAACACAATACATGGCTCATTTAAAAGCCTACTACCTAATCCGAAACGATTTTTTTTTAAGGGAGTATCAAGCGAGATTGGTGATTTTTGTAAAGCCGCAAAAGTTATCAACTTACCGCTAATACTACACTTATCACCTTGTAAAATATTTGCTTAAAGTAAATAAAATATTAATTTTCATAATACGGGTCGTCCTCACTACTTTGAGTTAGCTGACTATCACTGCGCTATTCACATAACAGTGAAATGAATCTTCTGTGAACATAAGTTGCGCAAAAAGTTTTACATTTATTTGGTGCAAAAACCTCATTTTAGGACTTATATATCAATTTCATTATGTTCTTTTATTATTGTTAAGAGACTTTTCAATTTTTATTTGGCAAGGTGTTGGGCCTTTAAAGAACGGAATCCATTAATAGGTAATCATGTATGATGCAATTTTCATCTCAATAATTGCATTTAAAAGTAATCATTATAATTAGCTTAACATTTTATGACACTTTACAAAATAACTCCAGAATAGTTGTACGGTGAAATCATTTGGTCGCTTAACATTCTAAATGTATGAAGAAATATTTAAAGTGATTAAGATTTATCGACAACCCTTAGATTTGCAATGGCCTGTCAGGTATACTTGTTAAGGGATTTCATTAGTCTCTGTTACATTTTAAATATATGTTAGAATCATTGTTCAATATAGAGAAAACAATGACCAAGTGTGGATAGTTTGATTATATTTGACATCATTCAGAGTAGAAAAATCGCAGGAACTTAATTTCGTCAATGTGAACCGCGGATATTACTAAATTAAATCCTTCGTCTGTGTTTTTCTGGGCTACGCTTTCTGACTGAATACCTTTGCCGTGTCATCTATCTACCTCCCTACTTTATTTAAGCATTAAAAAATGAAAGAAAAAAAGTTTGCTACTTATCGTCGCAGACCCGCGGCTGGTCACACTATACTTCGCTACAATTATACGTGTAGTGTAGTGCGATCAGACGTGGGTCCCTGACGATAGCTACACTTGTATGAATGATTCTAAAAAAGTAGCAAAAATAAAAAAAAATAATTTAAACTCAATGAAATCAGATATGTTTTTTTGTGTACAATACATTTGATTTTTAAGGTATTTTTTTTCAAAGTAATATGCAACATCAATGTACTATTGTGAACTGATTGATGATAATTGATATTTATTTACAAGATATATATTTGAAATTCCCTGTGTAAACTATGATAACTATCAACGCGCTTTTAACGCGCTTTATCAACTGTGCTGTTTTTTGTTTGTTCAACACTATTCTGGTTTAATTGTGACCAGCATATCCTTGTCGTGTCACCTCTCTGCCACAGTATTTTGTTCTAAGTTTAAGCATCTAGAAGTATAATTTTCAAAATATCATTCGCCTTAAAGTTGTATGTGCTATAACTGGCCGACCATTTTTAAGATCTTTGTTCTTCAGTGATCTATTGAATGTGATTAAGCTGTGAAATCGATTTCAAAATGAACAGAACATAAAATGACATTTCCTTATGTATAACTCGTTAATTTACAATCTAAGAATTTTATGCATTGTAAAAAATTCGTGTTTTTTAAAGGTTTGTTGTGTTTAGATGAGAGCAAACCTGACAGCAATCCACTTTACAATCATTAATAACGAATACACCCTAACGAATACACTTTAAATGAAATGGTTATAACCACACCTTTGGCTTCGTGGTTCATGGCCCTAATTTGCTCATAGTCACCGTCACAATATATGAAAAGTATAATGTTTTAGTTTGTTGAACTAAAGCTTTAAACAGCACATCTATTTTGAAACGGTAACATTAAAAACACTTATAGTGATTGCACGTAGTGTAATATCTAACTAATGTTTGGAAATTTTTGGCGTTTCAATATCAAATTTCAAAGCTTTTCCTTGATTCGTGCGTATAAAAAATAAGGCACATATAATTTTAAACAAACTTACTTGTTCGTGCAATGAACACAGAGAAAAGGATTTCAAACGATAGTGAATGCAAAGAATCCTGTAAGCATTTAGTTAATCTAAATCGTGGGGTCACGTTCGGATGACCTTTTTACCACGTGTACTCCAGATCAAATACATTTTCTACACATTTCTACGTCAATTGATAACGCTATTTCGTCCCAGTAAGCATATACATTTAGCATTGTTATGCCACTTTGGGCAAGATGACTACGTGCGCGAAAATTATTCGGACAGCTTTTTCAAACTAGTTCGTCCCAGTCAAGATTCTGGCAGTGCCAATTTTAATTGGCCATTTCCAAAGGTCATCCTGACGTGACCCCTAATGGGATGTTGTCAGATCCTCATATCAAACGTAGTGATAATAAGGATCTGTATTTTAATCAGATTGGGCCCAGCTCCTCCTGCCCCCGGGGGGTCAGAGCCAAAATTTATACAAGTTCTGTTCCCCTTCCCCCAAGGATGTTTCTGGCCAAATTTGATTACAATTCATGCAGAACTCTAGGACAAGTAGCGATTTATAGGATATACCTCTATTTCCCCTATTGGGCCCAGCTCCTCCTGCCCCCGGGGGGTCAGAGCCAAAATTTATACAAGTTCTGTTCCCCTCCCCCAAGGATGTTTGTGGCCAAATTTGGTTACAATTCATGCAGAACTCTAGGACAAGTAGCGATTTATAGGATAAACCTCTATTTCCCCTATTGGGCCCCACCCCTCCTGCCCCCGGGGGGTCAGAGCCAAAATTTATACAAGTTCTCTTTCCCTTCCCCTAAGGATGTTTGTGGCCAAATTTGGTTACAATCCATGCAGAACTCTATGACTAGTAGCGATTTAAAGGATATATTGACGGACGGACGACGGACGCCGCGCCATGGCATAAGCTAAAAATTGCAGGTACTTAATTTCGTCAATATGAACCGCGGATATTACTAAATTAAATCCTTCGTCTGTGTTTTTCTGGGCCACGCTTTCTGACTGAATACCTTTGCCGTGTCATCTATCTACCTCCCTACTTTATTTAAGCATTAAAAAGTGAAAGAAAAAAAGTTTGCTACTTATCGTCGCAGACCCGCGGCTGGTCACACTATACTTCGCTACAATTAGACGTGTAGTGTAGTGCGATCAGTCGTGGGTCCCTGACGATAGCTACACTTATGAATGATTCTAAAAAATTAGCAAAAAAAAAAAAAAAAAAAAATCAATGAAATAAGATATGTTTTTTTGTGTGTACAATACATTTGATTTTTAAGGTATTTTTTTTCAAATTAATATGCAACATCAATGTACTATTGTGAACTGATGATAATTAATATTTTATTTCGGACAAACATAATTTTTTTTCAGATATAACACGTCTGTTTTCCTTTAAATCGCATTTCCGAAGCTTCTGTCAGCCGTCACAAATAACTTTTGACACAAAAAGGAGAGAAATACTTTACTTTCTATACTAAATAAAAAACCAATTTAATTTCCGCGTTTTTTATATATGATGGCTTTTAATACCATGTCAACAGACAAATCACTGTACCTTCATGCTACATGCTTATCTGTGTTTTACTTGAAAACTTTTAGCATTTCCAAAACAAAAGTTAAACGTTTAGAAAATCCATATTGGTGACCGAAAATACTTTATAACAGCATATATATTTGATATTCCCTGTGTAAACTTTGTTAATGCATGGTTTTTAACCGCGCTTTATTAAACGTGCTGTTTTTTGTTTGTTCAAAACTATTCCTGGTTTGATTGTGACCAGCATATCCTTGTCGTGTCACCTCACTGCCACAGTATTTTGTTCTAAGCTGTAAGCACCTAGAAATTAAATTTTCAAAATATTATTTGCCTTAAAGTTGTTTGTGCTATAACTCGGCGACCATTTTACAATGATCTTTGTTCTTCAGTGATCAATTGAATATGTGATTACTTAAGCTGTGAAATCATTAAGATGAACAGAACATGAATGATTCCTTATATATAACGTTAATTACAATTCAGAATTTATGTATTGTAAAATTCGTGTTTTAATGTTTTTTATGTTTAGATGGGAGCAAACCTGCAGGAATCACTTTACCATTATTAATAACGTAACACTTTGAAATGAAATGGTAGACCACACCTCGGCTTCGTAGTCAGGCCTAATGTGCTCATTTCACCGCACTATATATGTAAGTATAAGGATTTTGGCAGTACTGCAAAAAAATCTTTACAGCACATATTTGAACGGGTAAAATTAAAACTTATGGATTGTAAGTATTGTAATACTAAAAATGATTGGAAATTTTTGGCGTTGAATGTCATATTCAAAGCTTTCCTTTATTCGTGCGTATAAAAAAATAAGGCACATATAACTTTTAACAAACTTACTTGTTCGTGCAATGAACACAGAGAAAAGGGATTCAAATGATAATGAATGCACAGAGTCTTGTAAGCATTTACTAAATCTAAATCGCAATCTGATTAAAATACAGATCCTTATAACCACTCCGTTCAATATAGGATCTGACAATATCCCATATGGGGTCACGTTCGGATGACCTTTTACCATGTGTACTCCAGATCAAATACATTTTCTACACATTTCTACGTCAATTGATAACGCTATTTCGTCCCAGTAAGCATATACATTTAGCATTGTTATGCACTTTGGGCAAGATGACTACGTGCGCGAAAATTATTCGGACAGCTTTTTCAAACTAGTTCGTCCCCAGTCAAGATTCTGGCAGTGCCAATTTAATTGGCCATTTCCAAAGGTCATCCTGACGTGACCCCTAACGGGATGTTGTTCAGATCCTCATCAAAAACTTAGTGATAATAAGGATCTGTATTTTAATCAGATTGTCTAAATCGTGAATATGAAATAGCCGCATAAAAAGCACAAAATTTAATTTCAGCATTTTTTATCTATTGCGTCTGTGTATCGTTTAAACACAGCTAGGGCAAACTCGTTTCTTCTCAGTGTTGGATCATACTGGTACAACAGTACATAAAGCAGCGGCAATAAGTATTCATAATCCAATTTATTGTGAAATCATCAAGGCAGACAAGCGGAAGGAACGGAAAGAAACGAGAAAGGAACAGAACTATGTCTGACTGATTTACCATTCATTGTACAGGTTATTTAATAGCGAATAGTCGGGCAAGTGACTGTAAAATCGTTAAAAAAAATGGTATTAATAATATCGGGTATAATTTCTTATGAATTAGAAAAATAAAAACTTTCCGTCAAATCGCTGTACATGCGAAGAAAATAATTAATATCTATGGGAATCCTAAAAAGTCCTCCCGGACGGATAAGAGTGCAGTTCAATCTTAACGCAGATGCGCAACACCCACCCACTCTCCGTAGTAAACCCAAACATGGCTACCGTAGTTTTGAACCAAAATGTTTCCGCCAAAACAACCAAACTGACTCACCTAAAAATGCGAAAGGAAAGGCAATGGAGCAGCGACAATCCCAACAACATGACTCGGTAAAACATTACGACGCATGGAGAGTGTTAAATACAACTTGTTATAGTGAAGAGAACAGTTAAACGAAGCACGCGGCTCCGGACCCGCTACTGTACGTACCTAGGCCAACTACGTACCCGGTACTCCCTGCTCAGCTGATTGTGAGTGAGGTCTTCGTATATTTGATCATTATGTAAATAGTCCCACTAGCAGTATTTTTTCATAATGAGTGGTCAATTTGGTCACATGTTTCATACCTGTTCCCCAATCGCGTAAAAACGTAACCTTGGGGTAAAATAGCGCTAGCGGTTCTTTAGTGGGGCCTCTTTTAAGGGGTAATGAAATGCCCTGTATGCTACCGGTTCAATTTCATTACAGTTCTGATGTAAATTTTTGTTCTGTACATTGTTTCTGGTAGTGTGTATACACTCTACATTGTATATAGGAGTTCTACATTTGCTAGGTTAACTGGTAAAATTGTGTTGTATACTGTTCTGATATACACATACATATGTACATGTAGGTTTTAGCTTTGTTCTTTAGTAGATATATTTGGGAGGACCATATTACAATTATTTGTTCTCGGTATCATAATAATAAATTAGTGTTTGTTTATTTATTACAAAACTGTTACCTGGTTTCATGTGTATATGACACAAACTTTACAAGAGTTTGAAATGTACTGCAGCCCATGGTATCATTTATAACTTATCTGAATTTTTTGTTGGAACTATAGATAATGAATTTTGTATATTTTTTGAAACAATATTTCAAGAGTCAAGAGTCAAGAAAGTTTTATTTAGATTTAGAGTCGCATACATTGTCGGCGAACATAATAAAATTAGCCACTGTAGTGCTATTCTTGCCGACAATACATATGTAAAATATCACAGTAACTAAACAGGTTAAATATATATAGGACAGACAACAAATTTTTAACTATAGCAAAGAATGCAATAGATACATCGATATGCGAAACAAGCTAATACACAGTTTAGCAGAAAATAAAAAAAAAAAATAAATTTAAAGGTAAAAACTTAATTAATTACACTTGTATATCACACAAATGGTTACACAAAAAAGGTTAAGACACTTGAAGTGTAATGTACATAAATGTTTACTAATATAGGCAAAGTGTATATAATTTACGGATTTACACTAAAAAAAAAAAAAAAAAAAAAAAAAAAAAAAAAAAAAAAAAAAAAAAAAAAAAAAAAATAAAAAAAAAAAAAAAAAAAAAAAAAAAAAAAAAAAAAAAAAAAAAGAAAATAAAAAAAATAAAAAAAAAAAAAAGAAATAAAAAAAAAAAAAAAAAAAATAAAAAAAAAAACAGAAAACAAAAAAAAAAAAAAAAAAAATAAAAAAAAAAAAAAAAAAAAAAAAACATAGTGGTGAATTAAAAGTAGATCATTGAAGTCATAGGGTAGCAAAACAAAAGCTAAAAAAAGATTTATAAAAAGTAATGATCTTTGTTAAAAGGTTTTGAAATAAATCACAGGGTTATATTGGTTTAATAACAAGTAGGTAGATAGATTCCAAAGGAGCGAACAACTCATCCTATATGGTGTCTGTACAGATGGTACAGGAGCAAGATCTGTGTATCCCAGGTGTGAAGCAGTCTGCGAAACGAACTGTAGTTTTCAGCTTGCCGACATTCATTTGGCAGGACTGTTCCACACTGAGAAAGCAGCGCGAAACGAAAAGATCTCTTACCATAAGTGGAGAGTGTTTACCCACTTGGGAATTCCTTTTACCAGGGTTAGTCCTGTCTAAGATTATAAAAAACTTCTTTCTTCTCAACAAGATTTTGTAAAAATATGGAGGAGGAAATATCATTTAAAATTTTAAAAAACTTCAGAGGGCCATATCTTCTCATACGCCTTAACTATGTAAAAAATCAAGTTGTGTGCCTTCCATTAAAATATCGAAGACTGGGGAAAAGAATTTTTTAGTCATTAGTCAATAAAACGAAGTGCTCTTCTCCTGGACTATTTTCCATTTTTCCTAGTATTAGTCAATGTACAAAAAGTGCCAGGCCTCAAGTGGACAATAGTTAAACATTTGATAAGTATGAAAGACTTTAAAAATTGGTAATTTTCCCCTTCTTTTGTAAGATTTATTTCCCAGTCTTTTTAAAACAGCAAGTTGTTTGGCAGCAATTTCTACAGACTCGGAGATATCTGTGGGCATCAAATTTAAGAACAAAGTACAAATATCTACACCTAAAAGTTTCTACAGTATCTTCGCAACATAATATCAAAGGCCAATCAGATGTTAAAAAGATTTAATAGAATTTGTTGTCTTCTTTCCTAAACATATAGCCTGGTAACTTCTCGGGGATGCGCCTTCATACCATTAAAATTAAACCAGTCTATTAGAACTTTACTCTCTTTTTTCTAAGCAATCTTTCATATGTGAAAAACTTAATAACCTATCTTGAGAGGAGTATTATCATCTGCATTAATATTGATATAAAAACCATTTGTAAACAAAGGTAAAAATATCTATTCATAAAAAAATATTGAAAATCATGAGGTCCGACAATAGATAGAACCCTGGGGGACTCCCTTCTTTCACATCTGTCCATTCGCTTGGTCATCTGGCCACCAGCTCTGACCTGCTGCATTCTGTTCACTCAGGTAGCTGCCGATGAAGTCAATAGCTGACTTAACCCAGACCATAAGGCTTGCAGCTTTCCCGAGTAGAAGGTTATGATGGAATGCAGTCAAAAGCCTTGGGACAGATCCATCAGAATAGCTCCTGCATGCTGAATGGTTGGTTCCAAGGCCTGCCTCTCAGTCCTCAAGAGCCTCGCAGCAGGAACAGGACTGGCACCCATAACCGCTCCTGAAAGCTGCTAGGAAGGGATTAAAAACTAGAACTTAAAAATATTTTCACTAATTGTGTTATGAATAAAGTCTTTCAAAACATTTTTTGACATAGAAGGTAATAATTACTTTACAGGCTGAAGTTACTCTATATCCATAAGGGGTTGTTTTTTCTTAAAAAATCGGTTAAGACCTGTGCGTTTATTTAGGTGCCATTGCGGAAAAATGGGGAGAAAACTTTACACATTGGTTAAAAAAGGGATTTACTATAACAGGAGTAAAAGCTACTGATTCTATCAAATGCACTCAGTGACACATTCACAAACCTTATAAAATGTTTTCTCTCTAAAATAAAAAAAAAACTCGGTAGAATGAAACCTACATTTATTCAATTTATATATAATTTGGAAATTGATCATTTCAATTAATTTTGTCATATTCAACAGATATTATAAAAAATTGCTGGTTCATTTTTTTCCAGGCACCATGCATGGCATAGTGACATGGAATTACAGAAAGTTCATCCCTTGGACCTGTATACAAGTTTATGGTATACATTATACATATCAATTAGCATCATCATGAAGGACTGAAGAATCGTTTGATTTGAGTGCTCTTGAAAGTAAACTTTTCCAATATGGATCATAGAAGATCATGACAACAGAACATTTTTAACAGTATTAATTTATTTAAATGTTTCCTTTCAAATGTAATCATTAAATAAGTATTATGATGCAATTACTTTTTAATTGTTTAACTTTGTAGAAATATTTGTTTATATTAGTCCTCTAGATCCTGTGATTATAATGTCTTGCATTCCATATGCCTGCCCCATTTGTTTGTCAGGGACTTGTGAGATAGCTTTTCAAATTACTTTTAAAAAATATAAGGGATATAAAATTTTTTTTTCTACCATATAGCAATATAGAAGATAACCATGTGTCTTGGATTTCTAAATTCTACTTTACAAGAGAGTAGACTAAACATATAATATAAAACCATAAAACTTAGCAAGTTATCTGAAAATGTTAAAAATCTTTTTGGTCTGAACCACAATTTCACATTTATTGTACTATGTGTGAACCTTGTACATAGACCCATTTAATGTATTAATACTGTAGTAACAGCTGATTACAAACACATAGGACTAAAATGTAAGTATGTAGAAGTACTTATGTAACATCTGTCTTTTGATTTGAGTTCTAAACATAAAAAGTGGTAACCTATGGAATGTTGTGACTTGGGCGAGAGGGCTGAAATTACAGAAAGAAAATAGCTACACATGGAAAAAAGACCAAAGATATAACAGTACCATATGGATTCAAAGTTGCACCAAAATCAATTGAGACTTAAAAGTATAACCAAGAAAAACAAGCCATGTAAACCCCACAATATATTGCAAATGACCAGATCAATGATTAAAGCACCCTTCCACTTCCAGTTATCATGTAGCTAATTTCTGTCTATATTGCAACACCCCCAATCAAAGTTACAACTTCCAATACCTACATCGATTCTTTCCACCCTCATGATTCTATCTGTCTTTTAGCCCCCTACCCCCACCCCCATCCCCCCAACACACACCATACTGAGTGATAGTCATGTTTATTTCAGGTTCATATTCAGTTATTATTCCTTAAAAACCAAAAAAGGGTATACACACTGTCTGTACTCTCCATAAAAAAATGGAGGGAAAAACCACTTCATTCAAAAATGGAATTTACAATTTCATCTTATTTTTGGAAAATTTTCAATTTAATTATTTAATACTGGATTTAATAAACAAGTATTGAACCCGCTCGACACAAAGTACTGTGGTACACATTTCTCTTAATTAATTTACTTCTTCTTCAAACTTCTATACATCATTTTCTCCAGCGCACAAAAAAGAACCAGGAAACACACAGAAAAGGAAGAAGTATCATACATTGTAGGCCTATATGTTTTCTGGAAAAATTTATTTTTATTCATGATGTGTTAATTCTCCCACAGCATAGGCCTTAATGAATTTTTGAAGAATTAAAGTTATTATCAAATGTTTGAGAGGAATTGCCTAGTTGTAATTCTATAGCAGCTACATGGTAATGTACGTTTTACATACTATACCTTTGTTACGTTAATTATACATCTAAAAAGATTCTTTCATTCCTGCTGGGTCATTCATGTCATCTATCTCCAGAACTCAAATATTGTTTACAAAAAAAATACCAACTCCAGAGAACATAAGTATAATTTAATTAAATCTCTGCTAAAAAAATACACGAAATATTGAACAACAATATATTGTTCTTGTAAAATATTTATGTATGGAAGCTTAATTTATTTTCAACTCTTTGACAGCTAAATGACACGGGACGTTCTTATGGGAACGTTTTCGTGTGTGGTTTTAAATGGGAAATTATGTAACGATTATTTGTAATTTAACCTTCATGATTCGGTTGATGTAAAACTACGACGAAGAAATGCTATGCTGCAATAAATTGCCCCTTGCCGGGGCCCCCATCTCTGCATTCAGGCCGAATATTTGTTGTCGGATATTCCAGGTACAAGAATGCTTTTATCGAAAAATGCTTTACAAAAAGCCATTGTTCCACTTAAATGTAAGAATACTTCAATTTGCATCAAATGTATCATCTCAAAACACAACAATTTTGCAATACCGATTAGTGTTGGTGGTTTAATCACACGAAACGAAAACGAACACGACTGAGAAGAAACAATGTCCATGTTGATATTTCCACGCACAGCCTCGTTTTCAAAGAGTTTGGAGGAATTTATATTTAGAACTGCTAAAATTTACTCGGGGCTTCCCCAAAATTTCAATGGTCAAAAACTGGACACCGTAAGCAGAACTTCGACCATCAGTATGGTATACCAATGACTTTGGGAAGGCACAAAGAACGCATTTAGACTGGGATTCCTTTTGCCCGACTATTCACCTTTAAGGATATTCAAGTTTATTTCCATCAAACATTATTTTTCTGATTTAGTTCTGAAGTTGTTATTTGGTTTTTTTTTTTTTTTTGTAAAATCGATCAGGAATAATTGTAGTTTTAAAGGGGCAATTCACTCTAGATAATAATTCTTTTTACATAAGCAAGAAGGCAAAATATGGCATAAATGTACTTGTTCTAAATTTCTTATGAAAACCACATCAAACATAAAATATTGACACGTCATTTGTTGTGTATTTTAATTAATATCGTTGGTGAAATATCAAATCGTTGATCTAATACCGATTAAGCAGGTACAAACAATGGGACGCTGATACCTATACCTGTGTAGCCCAAGTCACGCATGTTTAATCAAATTAAAATACCATAACCACTGGAACAAGGTTGATTAAAATGATTTTTAGGCAAGACAATTACCTAATTAAGGTAACACACACTCTTCTCAGAGGCGATTTTGCAGCAGTTCTAGACAAAAGCTTGCAGTAACTATACGAGCAAGGGGACAGGGTTCGGATATTACAAGGATAGTTCGACCACAATGTGTAATGGCGGACAAGCGAGCGAGGTTTAAAACATCTACACACATCGTCATCAACCCATGGCTTTTCAGGCATATTACAGTAAAAACGACTGATCTAATTTCCATTAGAACTGGATTTTACCCGGTTATATATCACAAATTTTAATGTTCTCTTAGAACGAATCGTCCCTTAAACTACTTCTGAAGTAATCGTTTTTAAAATTTCTTCTTAACTGGATTTTTGTTGTCAATCCTCTGAATTAAAGCTGTTATTTGTTTACTTAAAAACTCGATCAGTTTAAAATCATTTTTTAACTTATAAAATAAGTTATAAATATCCTTATAATTCATAAACTGTTATGCTCATAGTTTCATTTCCATTTGACATTTGGTAGTAGCACTCATAAAGTGATTTCGGCAGAGGACTGTTTTTATCTAAACATACGTAAGCATAAAAACCACATTTTTACAGTACTAATTAATGTGTTTGGAACTCTCCCTTTATAAGGCATATGAAACCATTTGAATGATTTTTCACAGATTATTCATCAAAACCTTATGGTTTTCAATAGATTAAATGGGAAAAAACATAATATGTGCCTGCAGGTAGGGGCGTTAGAATTATACCTGCTGCCCTCCTATTGCATGATGATCGTAAAAGGCGACTAAAGTTTAGGTTCTTATCTTTTCTTCCTAACTGTACTTTGATGTTTTCCTTAATGCTCCCTTGAGCACCGCACGCCTCACTTTTGGACCTGGAGTTGAGTTGAGCGTTCGCCCCTGCGTGAGGGAAGGGCTCTGTAGTTCTGGTCCCCTTGCCGAGACGAGAAAGACCGAGACACAGCTGGAGAGACACATCCAAAGTCTATATAAAGACGAGTGAATTTCTACTCCTGCTTAGGGACCTCCCTCCAGATAACGGGATATGTGGGGACGGAATGTGGGACGGAACTGGTTCGCCCCGTGTGGCCCAGTTATAATGTTGACGAGGTTGATGCCCGGTTGGGAGGTGGGGTTTATGTTCGAATTGGTGTCGCAGGCGCGGCCGACAATGCCTTCAGTGATATAGCACTTTTAACAAAGGGCAAAACAGATTCCCACTATACAAGGAAAGAGACACAGCACGAATATACCTCAGTCTCACATAAAAAAACTGGCACCATCGCCACTCACGCACACTTACACGCCACACACAGCATTACCTTGGCCGAGGGCCATCCCTTACAAAGACCCTTTTGCTTGCGTTCATAGGACGTGTATTAACTCAAACAAAGGAAACATACAAAAAGGGAAAACATAGCTTTAGCATGTCGAAAATCTTTTTATAGCCCAGTTACGGGCACATGTTACCTTTAATGTTTAACAAAGAGGGAAAGAAGCGGCAATAACATATAGAAAAGAAGGCCAATAATATAGTTTTGAACGAGCCAACATACTAGGAACATTCACAGGATCCATCTTAATCTCCTTGTAGAGGAAAAGTATAAGTAATAATGGTACGTTTATGTGCTTTGTGTCGAAACATAAGCTTAAACCCCCATACTTGGTCATAAGAAAGTTATGAAATTGATTGAAAACATATATTACAAAAATACTCATATATATAATTTTATTCCCATGTTTTCCTCATTTTACATTATTGCAGTATGTTTGTTATTTTTTTTTTTTTTTTTTTACCAATATCGCAGAACACGACAGCCATATTGCATCCTTCCCAATGTGATTTGCTTTATAAAGCAGCAAGTGGGAAAAAGAAGAAGGACGAGGTCTCTCATCATAGAAAACCATTTTCATCTTTTCCATAATCAATATAATTATATAGAAGTGTATTTAGGTTTTTAATATTTCATATTGTTGCAGTGACCTAATTGTATAAAATCCAATTATACGTTATTAAAAGTGAAATAAAAATATATTAATATAAGATAATAAATTACAAATACTAAATCGTCACCCCCAATACAAAATGTTTTTATATTGCTTTAGAAGGTGACATCATAGTCACATTGCAATAAAACTCAATTGAGGTCGTTTAATTAAAAACAACAGTATTGATTTGGCCCACACACCATACAGACAGTAGTGCATAAGCCGGTATATTATTACGGTTTACAATTTGGTGACAGGTGGCAATGCATACGGAATCCTCTCGCGTAATCAGATACTGCATATCACCATGCTAATATGTTGAATCTATCACAACTAAAGATGAAAGTCCTTGTTTGACCTCCAAAACCTTAAATACATGTGTACTTTCGATCGTTACTAATTATATAGGAAAACAAGAGCTGAAAATTCCCTTCATTCCAAGTTCGGAACGTACCTCTCGCCTGTCACATTGGCTTTCACAACCAGGAAGTTCTCCATGCATTACAATTGATTTGCGATTATCTGGACTCTTAGTTACTTTGGTATATACGAATTAGTTCATGCACATTACTGCATATATTAGGTAATTATATCTAGTATTGTCACGGTGGTACTTCTTATATGACTTAACTTTTGAATGGTGTGTTTTGTTTTATTTGTTCTTGTTAACGTTGTTGCTGCTGCAATAGCTACCACTCTAATAAGAAAATAAAATTATAGATAGGATCCTACCACATTGATCAATTACAAGGATATATACAGAGGGTCGCGGGTGGGGGGGAATTTAGGAGAGATAGAAAATATTTCCTTACCTTGAGGGTAAGACAGAAAAAATCTGTAACCGAGGAGGATCACGACTATCTAACTCGAGGCTTGCCGAGGGTTAGACTGCCGTGAATCTCCTCCAAGGACACAGATTTATCTGCCCTACAATATAGGTAGGAAATAATCTTCTTTTTCTGTCCCTGTAATTTCCAAGAGTTAAAAACTGCCTTAAACAATGTTTAACATTTTTTTAGTATTAAAAAACTCCAATTTGACAATTTGATACAGTATATACCAAATTTATGACTTCGCTTTGGTTGAAATCGCGTATTTGCTCCTTCTCGGTTGTGATTTTTCCATCGTACCCTCAAGGTATGGAAAGAGCATATAAATGTAATGTCCCTGCGACTTTTAGGTTAAAAACCCTGTTTAAACAACTGTCTTATATAAATTCATTGACGATTATGGAACAAATACGATTTAATTTTTACAAAATGAGATTCATACAGAATAAAAGGTATACAATTATGGAACAAATCACATTGCTTTAAAAAAATAAATCGCTGCAGATCAATTATACTTTTAACATTTTCATCTATATTCAGTTAACAGCAGAATTGTAATTCCAAAATTAGCCCTTTCTAGTTACAGAGTTGATGATGTTGCATATTTGAGTTGATAAGGCCTAGTTCTTGAGTAACATGCTACAATTTTGTATATAATGAATGGCTTCCCCGCTACATAAAACCCCTATAATACCGCAAAAATACAGCCAAACCCTGCATTCTGTTATCCGCAAACTTCTTTTAAATACAGAGTTCCTAGTCCGCCGATCCTAAAACCACATGGATCACCTTTATTGACTGAGGTATCATTAACATTTATATCACTCTGCTAGACCTTCAGACATGCGTGAATAAACATTAGACAATAGACTATAATTACCTATATGCAATGTATACACTATTCGTCCGTCGACTTGTCATTTGTTTTTCAGTAGTGTGGGTTTGCGACTTTGATATTCAGTTCAATACACATGGCGTCTGTTTGCGAAGACAGAGAACGTCTCTCCCTGCATATTGCGTAGGTAAATGTAGAACTATATTGTGTTCTATTTTAAGGCATACAGAAAATTCCACTTGGGAATTACCCGATCGTCTTTCATACGAGAAAAAAATTTAATCTATATTTATGTAACAGGGCGAGAGTAGTATGCCACCAGCAAGACTCGAACCCGCGACCCTGGTCTTACTGGTCCCCCGATTTACCGAGAGACATTCCCTCTAGCGCGAAGCTAGAAGGCGACCGTATCTCTATTACGGTTTAAATTAAAATTCAAATTAAATTAAAACCCACTACATTTATGGCATAGATAATAGCTGTTGACATGTTTGTTATTACAAATCAAAGAGGATATGATAACTATTTCAGTTGCATCTTTAAAATATACGACATTTATGCGCATGTATCTAAATTGTTAAGCTACTAAATTGATACAAGCGCATGTCTCATGTGTCGGTCACGTTCTAGTCCTATATTTTTTTATTAGCTGTTTATCTATATTATAAGTTTTTTTTCTTTAACTTTGCCTAATATATAATATTAGGAAAAAATAATAAGAATAGAAATAAAAATAAAATGCCGAAATAGTTATAGGCAGGTTTACAGACCAGTTGCGTTTTGTCTGCGTAATGTAAACGCCGCTGTTCCGCCACGCCCTGTTTAAAATACGGCGAAATCGGCACTGGACAAAGATGGCGGCATAAGGAGGGACTACTGTATAGGCATAAAGAGTAGAACAATATCTATATGACCACTACTTCTGGCATTCCCTATCGGACTAGCATAATATTACATATTACATATTATTACAACCCAATCACTTCGAAAAACAAATGATACAATCTCAACGACTTTGAATTTACTTTTTTATTCAAAGTCGACTGAAAGATGTACCTTGAAAAAACCTAAAGTTTTGTACGATATTTAGTAATAAAAAATATTTTTGCTTTCTTTTATTTTCGAAATGTGTTATTTTGTCGATTTGGGTTTAAACTACACTAGAATGTATTTTGCAAAAGCAATCGAACTAGGCAGTGCTACACATGAAATACAACAAATACAACATGAAATATTGACAAATCCCACGTCATTGTTAAGTATTTTAAAGATGATCCACCGCTGACAAATTGTATTTTTTTCACTATCAAAAACAGGTGTAGACGATTTAGCATTTTTTCCTCTCTGCTAGGCATTCAGACATGCGTGAATAAACACTAGACAATAGACTATAATTACCTATATGCAATTTATACACTATTCGTCCGTCGAAGTGTCATTTGTTTTAAAGTAGTGTGGGTTTGTGAAACAAATACGGCGACTTTGATATTAAGTTCAATACACACGGCGTCAGTTTACGAAAACAAAGAACGTCTCTCCCTGCATATTGCGTAGGTAAATGTAGAACTCTATTGCGTTCTATTTTAAGACAAGGAAATTCCACTTGGGATGTCCCCGATCGTGTTTCATACGAGAGAAACTTTTAATCTATATTTATGTAACAGGGCGAGAGTAGTATGCCACCAGCTAGACTCGAACCCACGACCCTGGTCCCATTGGTCCCCCGATTTACCGAGACATTCCCCCTAGCGCGAAGCTAGAAGGCGACCGTATCACTATTACGGTTTAAATTAAAATTCAAATTAAATTAAAACCCACTACATTTATGGCATAGATAATAGCTGTTGACATGTTTGTTATTACATCTAAAGAGGATATGATAACTATTTTCAGTTTGCATCTTTAAAATATACGACATTTATGCGCATGTATCTAAATTGTTAAGCTACTAAATTGATACCAGCGCATGTCTCATGTGTCGGTCACGTTCTAGTCCTATATTATATTATTAGTTGTTTATCTATAGTATTAGTTGTTTTTTTTTCTTTAATTTTGTCTAATATATAATTTTAGGCAAAAATTAACAATAGAAATGAAATAAAAAGCCTCATAGTATAGGTAGGTTAAGCAGACCAGTTGCGTTCGATCGTGATGAGGATCTGCGTAATGTAAACGCCGCTGTGCCGCCACGCCCGTTATAACGCCGAAATCGGCACTGGACAGAGATGGCGGCATAAGGGGGAACTACTGTATAGGCATAAAGAGTAGAACAATATCTATATAAACACTACTTCTGGCATTCCCTATCGGACTAACATTATTACAACTCAATCACTTTGAAAACAAATGATACAATCTCAACGACTTTGAATTTACGTTTTTATTCAAAGTCGGCTGAAAGATGTACCTTGAAAAAACCTTGTTTTGCACCATATTTAGCAATTAAATTATTTTTTTGCTTTCTGTATTTTCAAAGTGTGTTATTTTGTCGATTTTGGGTTGTAACTAGAATGCTTTTATCAAAAGCAATCGAACTAGGCAGTGCAGTCGCTATTTGATATGACATAACCTTATGTTAGTTCTAAAAGGGACAGTTCAGTCAGGCGTATTCTGATACAAAAAAGGAAAATATTACATATTATATGTATTGTTTTACATTCCTGACGAAACAAATAACATGAAATATTGACAAATTCCACGTCAATGTTAAGCATTTTAAATGATAGCGTTGAAATTCGAAATAGTACAGCATTACGATTAAAAATGTATAATATACACGCGGTACCAGTACCCGAGCCAATGTCACGTACGTTAAACAAATGAAACATAGTAAAACACTACTGTAAGAGCGATTTGAGTAGTTTTTGACAGAAGCAATTCCACGACCAACGGTCAGGATTTGGCATACAAGATGTCCGACTACAATGAGTAACGGCGGACAGCGAGCGAGTTTGAACATTTCTCACACAATTCACCATAAGTTGCTTTTGGAAATAATACAGAAAGTGTCATGTAATTTGCAAGTAGAGTTTGTCACCGATATGAATGGTCCCTTTAAAAATTATATTCAGGACATAAATTCACGGATTGCAAATAAAGACAAATAAATGAGACCACATATTATGTATAAATATGATAATTGAATATTCAACCATAACCTTTGGTATTGCGTAAAATGTATCCGTTTGTAAGCTTAGGCAATAATTGCAGTTGTATTTTTCCTACACTTGACACCAAGATTTCTCTAGCACTAGGTAGGCGGTTTAGGGATCCCAATATGATAGCCTTGTATTCACATATATACATTTATGTTTATGCCGTGTGTCAAGGTCTGTGACAGTTCAACCAGGCGACAGGCTTTCCGTAGGCCACAGATAACTGGAATACAAAAGTGATACTCGGAGCAGTATCCTATAAAAAAATAAAAATTAAAAATAGAAAAAAAAAAAAAAAAAAAAAAAATAAAAATAAAACTTTTCGCATAACCCGCAGTGATTATATATTTAAAAATAGTTAGCGAGAGCATAACATATGTAACACAATACATGGCTCATTTAAAAGCCATACTACCTAATCCGAAAAACGAATTTTATATTATGAGTACTCACGGGAGTATTCAAGCGAGAATGAGTGATTTTTGTAAAAGCCGCAAAAGTTATCAACTTACCGCTAAATACTACACTTATCACCTTGTAAAAATAATTGCTTAAAGTAAAATAAAATATTAATTTTCATAATACGGGTGGTCCTCCTGCGACTACTTTGAGTTAGCTGTGACTATCACTGCTAGCTATTCCTCATAACAGTGAAACTGAATCTTCACTGTGAACATATATGAGTTGCGCAATGAAGTTATTTTTACATTTATTTATGGTGCGCAAAACGCTCATTTTTTAGGGACTTATATATCAATTACATTATTGTTCTTCTTTTTATTATTGTTAAGAGACTTTTCAATTTTTATTTGGAAATGTGTTGGGGCCTTTAAAGAACGGAATCCATTACAATAGGGTAATCATTGTCTTGAATGCAATTTTCATCTCAATAATTGCCATTTAAAAAATTATCCTGTATATAATCAATCTTAACATATTTATGACACTACTTTACAAAATAACTACTCCAGAATAGTTGTACGGTTGAAGAACATTTCTGGTCCGCTAACATTCTAAATGTATGAAAGAAATATTTAAAAGTGAATTAAGAATTTATATCGGACTACCCCTCTAGATTTAACAATGGCCTATCAGTGCTTATACGTGTTAAGGGATTTCAATTAGTCACGATCTTCAGTTATCAGTTTTTTAAATATATGTTATAGAATCACTTATTGTTCTAATATAGAGAATCATACAATGACCAATATTATAGGTGTGGATAGTGTTTGATTAATATTTGACATCATTCAGAGTAGAAAAATCGCAGGAATCTTAATTTCGTCAATGTGAATCCGCGGGATATTACTAAATTAAATCCTTCGAGCCTGTTTTTTTTTCTTGGCCTACGCTTTTCTGACTGAAATACCTTTGCCGTGTCATCTAACTACCTCCCTACTTTATTTAAGCATTAAAAAATGAAAGAAAAAAAGTTTGCTACTTATCGTCGTCGCAGACCCGCGGCTGGCGTCAACGCGTCTATACTTCGCTTTACAATCATACGTGTAGTGTATGTGCGATCAGGACGTGGGTCCGACCCAGACGATAGCTCCACTTGTATGAATGGATTCTAAAAAACAGTAGCAAAAAATAAAAAAATAATAATTCAAAACTCAATATGAAATCAGATATTTAAGTTTTTTTTCAAAGTTTGTTAATGTAACTTATTGTGAATGATACATTTTTATTTCGACAAAATAATTTTTTCAGGATAAACAGTTCTGTAATTTTTAGCAGTCCGAAGCTTTCTTCGCCGTCAAAGTAATATTTACGTTCTATTAACATTCAATTTCGCCGTTTTTTATGTTTAATGCTTGTGACACATGATTCATGCTTACATTTGTACTGGAAAACAGTTTCACTTGAAAACTTGATTAAACGTTTAGTAAATCTATTTACAAGATGTTATAAACAAGATATATATTTGAAAATTCCCTGTGTAAACTATGATAACTCATCAACGCAGCGTTTTTAACGCGCTTTTATCAACTGTGCTGGTTTTTTTGTTTTGTTCACAAACACTATTCTGGTTTAATTGTGAGACCAGCATATCCTTGTCGTGTCACCTCTCTGCCACAGTATTTTCGTTCTAAGTTTAAAGCATCTAGAAGTATAAATTTTCAAAAATATCATCTCGCCTTAAAGGTTGTAAGTGATTGTCTATAACTGGTCCGAGACCATTTTTTAAGATCTTTGTTCTTCAGTGATCTATTGAATATGTGATCAATTTTAAGCTGTGAAATCATTCAAATGAACAGAACATCAAATGATTTCCTTATGGTATGATACGTTAACTTACAATTAAGAATCTTATGTCATTGATAAACATTTCGTGTTTTTAAATGGTTTTGAGTTTGTTTTAGATGAGAGCAAAACCTGCAGCAATCATTTTAACACATCATATTAATAACGTAAACAACTTTAAATGAATCTGGTATACCACACTTTGGCTTCGTGTCATCGAGACCCTTATGTGCTATCATTTCACCGCACTATATATGTAAGTATAAATGTTTGGTTTGTTGGTGAACAAACAGCTTTACAGCACATATTTGAACGGGTAACATTAAAACTTATGGATTGCATCGTCATTGTAATACAAAAAATGATTGGAAATTTTTTTTTTTTTTTTTTTTTTTTTTTTTTTGTTTTTTTTTTTTTTTTTTTTTGTATGTGCGTGTAATATCATATTCAAATCGTTCCTTGCATTTCGTGCGTATAAAACAATAAGGCACATATAACCTTTTAAACAAACTTACTTGTTCTGTGCATATGAGAACACCAGAGAAAACAAGGATTTCAAACGTGATAATGAGATGCAAAGAATCTAGGTAAGCATTGTACGTAACATCTTTAAATCCGCAAATCTATTAACATTATGACCTGTTAATAACGTCGATCAAATAGCATGGAAAATAAATCACAGATGGGGTCAGTTCGGATGAGGTACTCCAGATCAGAATACATTTTCAACACATTTTCTACGTCAATCGATAACGCAATTCGTCCCAGTAAAAGCCCAAATATACTTTAGCATTGTTATGCACTTTGGCAAGATGATACGTGCGCGAAATTATTCGGACAGCATTTTCAAACTAGTTCGTCCTCAGTCAAGATTCGGGCGGTGCCAATCTAATTGGCATTTCCAAAGGTCATCTGATCCGTGACCCCTAAAAAAGCTGTAAAACAAATACTCATTTCAAATCAACAAATTCAGACATTTTCTAAACTTTTCATTTCGTCTGAAATATCGTTTAGTACATCATCTAGTGGACAAACTCATTTCTTCTCAGTGTTGGATCATACTGTACAGTACAGTACATAAAGCAGCGGCAATAAATATTCATAAACCAATTACAATTGTGAAAGACATCCAAGAGACAGACAACGAAGCGGAGGAACGAAAAGAAAAACGAGAAAGGTTAACAGAACTATGTCTGATACGGTGATTTACCATTCATTGTACAGGTTATTTAAGGATATTCAAAGTTTAATTTTTATCAAAAACATTATTTTTCTGATTAACTTCTGAATTTGCGTATTATTTGTTTTTTTTTTGAAAATAGCGATCAGATAATTGTGAGTTTTAACTACTTTCTGAAGTAATCTGTTAAAATTTCTCTTTCATAACTGGATCTTTTGGTTGGTTCAAATCTCTTGAATTAAAGCTGTTATTTGTTTTACTTAAAAATTCGATCAGTTTCTAAATATATTTTAACTTATAAAATAAAGTTATAAATTTCTTCCTTATAATTCATAAACTGTAATGCTACAATTTTCATTATCACATTTTGACAGCTGTTAGTAGCAATCATAAAGTGAATTATGGCAGGAATGTTTTTTATCTACACATACAGAAAGGCAATAAAAACCAACATTTTTATCGAGTACAACTACTATTAATGTGTTTAGGAACCTATCCTTTTATAAGGCATATGAAATCCATTTTGAATGATTTTTTCAGCAGCTTAATTCATCAAAACCTTATGGTTTTCAATCAGATTAAATGGGAAAACATTAATATGCCACTGCAGGTAGGGCGTTAGAATTAATACCTGCTGCGCACCTATTGCATGATCGTAAAATAGGCCGACCTAACATTTAGGATCTTATTCTTTTACTTTTCTTCCTAACATGACTTGAGGAGAGAAGGGTCCGATAATGCCTCCCTTGGCACCGCCCTCACACTTTTTGGCCTGGAGTTGAGCGTTCGCCCCCTGTGAGGAAGGCTCTGGGAGTTCTGTCCCGCGATGCCGAGACACACCAAAGTCTATAAAAGTGGTAGGCTTCTTCTCCTTGCTTAGGGCTCAGCATACAGGGAGCTGGCCTACGACTGGTTTCGCCCGTTGTCAGTAATAATGTGACCGGGTGTTGGTTAGTGTCGCTTGGTGTCTATCGGCCCGACATGCTTCAGTGATTATAGCACTTTAAAAAGGGCAACAGTTCCACTATACAAGAAGACACAAACACGAATATACCATTCCTCCCCAAAAAACGCACCTCGCACTGCATACACGCCAACAACAGCATTAACACATTACTGACACGGCATTACATGGAAGGAGGCCGTCCATTACATGGCCCTTGTCTGTTAATAGGACGTTAAATTAATCAAACAAAAAAAGACACACAAAAAGGGAAAACATACATGTCTAGCATTCGGAATTTTTTGCCCCAGTTACGGCACATGTAACTTATAATGATTGACAAAGAGAAACGAGAAGGCAACTATATACAGTTTTGAACGGGCAAACTACTAGAACATTATACTCGATCCCATCTTATCTCCTGCCATAGAGGCAAGTATATAGTACATATGTGGTGTCGAACATAAGCTTAAACCCCATACTTGTCAGAAAGTTATGAAACATATATTAAACAAAAATCAATATATAATTTTATCTCATGCCATGTTTTCTCATTTACATTATTGCAGTCTGTTTTTTTTTTACAATATCGCAGTAGCCTATTGCATCCTTTACCAACTGTGTTTCTGCTGTAAAGCAGCAAGTGGTGGAGAAAAAAAGGAAAGACGAAGTCTCTCATAGAAACCCTTTTCTATCTTTCCATAATCAAATAATTATATACGAATGTATTTTTGTGTTTAATATTCATATTTGCAGAGTGAACCTAGTGTAAAATTCAATTATTTACGTTAAAAGTGAATAAATCGTCCCATACAAAAGTTTATATTGCTTTAGTTGACATAATCACAATTGCAATAATCTATCAATGAGCCCTCGTTAAAAAACAACAGAATATTGATTTGGCAGACCGTAGTCGCATAATATCGCGGTATACGTATTACGGTTAACCACAACGTGGTGACTTCAGGCATGCATAGGAAATCTCTCTCGCGTAATTCAGATATATATCACATGGTAATTATAGTTAAATCTATCAAATATAGATGAAATCTTGTTTGCACCACCTCAAAACCTTAAATAACATTGTACTATTATAAGGAGCATTGCTTACAATCATGACTATTTACCTGAAAACAAGAAGAAAAATTCCTTCATTCAAGTTCCCGAACTTACCGTCTGTGTCTTGGCTTTCACAAAACCAGGAAAGTTTCCAAGCATTACAATTGATTTTTGCAGATATTCAGACGGACTTAGGTATGGTTATACGAATTTGTTCATGCACACAACACATGCATATATTAGGTAATTATATCTAGTACAGTCCACGGGGTACTTCGTAAAGACTTAACTCTTTGAATGGTGTGTTTTGTTTTTTATTTGTTCTTGTTAAACGTTGTTGCTGGCTTGCTAATAGCTACTTGACCACTCCGAAACTAAGAAAATAAAATTACTAGACTAAGGATCCGCTCACCACATTAGTTCAATTCAACAAGGATATATAACAAGAGAGTAGTAGGTAGAGAGAAAAAGATAGAGAGAGACGAGAGAAGTGAGAGAGAGAGAGAAGTAAAGAAGATGAGTAAGAGTTTGTTGGTGGGCTGGGGGGGAAGGGTGGGGGAGTGGTCAAAATTATGGAATACTACTTTTGTCCGTTAAGCCCTATCCTCGAGAGGTTCAGCACACCCGGAAACAATCTTGAAAACCGAGCAGGGAGCGGATCCCGACTATCGTATTACCACTCCCGAGTGCCTTTATCGCCAGAGGGTTTATGAACTGCACTATGTATAGTAATGTTGAATCCCTTCTTCCCCCCACCCCCCCCCCCCCCCCCCCCCCCCCCCCCCCGTGGGAGCGCCCCCCAACACACCACAACGCCCCCCCCCCCCCCCCCCCCACACCCACACACCTCCACTACAAGACACAGTATTTTTATCTGCCCTACCAATAATAGCGTACGAAGGAATAAAAGCAATAATTATTCTATTTTCTGAGTCCCCTCTATAATTTCTAAGAGTTAAAAACCTGCCTTAAACCAAATATTTAACAGTTTTTTTAAGTAATAATAAACGTCCAATCTTGATACGAGTAATATTATACCAAATTTTTTATGACCCTTCGGCTTTGGTTGCAAATAATCGCGGCGTAGTTTGCTCCTCTCTGCGAGTAGTGATTGTTATTGTCCGTCGTACTCTTCCAGTGATAGGACAAAGAGCAAAAAATGATACAATGTCCGACCTCCCGCCCACCCCGGAGACTTTTCATAGCGATCATAAAACCCTAAGTTCTTACCCCCCCACCCTAACTACACTTTCTTGCATTCATGGTAACCTTCACATTTACCGATGAATAGGAACAAACGTATGACTAATTTTTTACAAAATTAGCTTCGCGAATCCGATATTAAAGGGTATACATATAATGGTGAACAAAATCGCATTGCTATGATAAAAACAACCAATAATCGTGACATAGCAGATCAACAACTATATGACACCTTTTCAACATTAATCATCAATAGTGCAATTAACACCAACCCCAGAATGTGTTAACATTCCAACAGGTAGTTGACGCCCCATCATCTGAGCATATATAGTTGGATTATTCTTGCGCATATCTTACGAGTTGGATAAGGCCATAGTCATCTTCGAGTAACAATTGCCCACAATAGAATGGTCTGTAAAAGGGAATTGCCTCTCACTACTAATAATAATCCCTATTACGAATTCACCTCAGTGCAAAAATATCCGCAATCCCATCTTGCAACTTATGTGCACCTAGCGAACTTGCGTTATTAAGGTGCGCCAAATTGATCCTAGTCCCCCGAACCTAACACACATGGATCACCTTTATAGGACTGAGGTATCATTAATATATATATCACTCTGCAAGGACGCCTTCAGCCATGCGTACTAAGCACTCGACACAGACACATAATCCCTATATACACTGTATTCACATACGTCCGTCTACGACGTGCGTCATTTAGCGATCTTTATCTAATTATAGTGAGAGGGTTTGCGACTTTAGATATTTAAAGTTCACATTAACCACATGGCGGTGTGTTTTGCGAGACAAAGAACGTCTCTCCCTGACATATTGCGTAGGTAAATGCGTAGAACACTATTGCGTTCTAATTTTAAGACATAATAAGACAATTCCACTTGCGGAAATTTCCCGATCATTGTTTCATACTACAACAACGTTCAACTCATATATTTTATGTTAACAAGGGCAGACACGTAGTATGCCACCAGCTAGGCCCCGAACCCACGACTCCTGTTTACTGGGTCCCCCCCCGATTTAACCGAGACACACCACACTAGCGTCGAGCTCTAGACAGGCGTACCGTATCACATATTACGGTTTAAATTCAGAATAAAAATTAAAACAAAACCCCACTACAATTCGAGGCATAGATGATAGCTTTGACATGTTTGTTATTACAAATCACTAAGAGGATATAATCACTATTTCCAGTTTTTTTTGCATCTTTAAAATACACGACATTTATACAACATGGTATCCTAAATTGTTAAGCTTACTAAATTTGTTACAAGGGCGAATGTATTATTATGTGTCAGTCACGTTTATAGTCCATATTTTATTCATTATTTTGTGTTTATTTCTTATAATAGTTGTTTTAATCTATATTATTTGGTTGTTTTTATCTTTTAATTTTGTCACAATACTAAATATTAGGCCAAAAAATAAGATAGAAATAAAATTTAGAAATGCCTTAAAGTATATGGACGGTTTAAGCAGACCAGTTTGCGTTTTTTCTGTGTAATGTAAAACGCCACGCTGAGCCGCCCCGTCTCCGTTATAACACGGCGGAAATAGGTGGCAACTGGACACAAAAAAAGTAATGCGCGATGCGAAGACGCTAATTTTAATTCTTGCACTGGTTGGACAGGAATAACATGCTAAGTTGTGGAAAGAATAGAAATTACACTCAACTGGTATAGGCCAACTTCATTGAAATATAAGTCGTAGTTACTAATAACTCAATCAATGTCCTACATACTACCATCGGTCTTTAACTATCCGGAACTCACACATTATTAATTACTAAGTTTTTCTAGATCAATACTACGATAGTGACGTAGTTTCTTGTCATTCGCGTTCCCTTTTTGATATTGATGAATAGTTGTATCCCTTTAGCCCCTCTTCTCTTTTCTCGAACGACAAAGAAAAAAAATAAATATGCAAAAAACAAAAAAAAAAAAACAAATGATACTAATCTGCAGACAACTGTTGAGCTTACTTTTTTATTATTCAAAGTCGACCAGAAAAGATTTAACTCGTCTTGCAAAAATCCTTAAAATTTTGAAACCATATTTTATTAAAACAAAAGGTTATTTGCTTTTCTTTTATTTTCCAAATGTGTGTTTATTTTTGTCGAGATTTGGGTTTTGTAACAAGAAATGTATCTTTAGGCCATAAGCAATCGTGTAACTAGGCCTCACATTTGATGGGCGACATGCTCTTATTGGGCTACACATGAAATGCAACAAAAACAACAGTTGAAAATATTGACAATACATTCCACAGACATATTCTAGATATCTACACATATTTATAAACGAAAGATGAACCGGCGTGCACACATCAGGGGTTATATTTTTTTCACTATACCAACAACAGGAACTCGCCAGGACGGAAATAATTTATTTTTCTTTGAAGCCTTCTATTCTTCCAAGACTACAACAACAATATACTATCACTTATACAACATTAACGACTCGATTGTACAATGGGTTGTGCTTATAATTTTTACACTTACGTAAACAAAACGAACAACATAACAATTAATATCGCATCCCGCATCAAAACAAATCCGTGTTAAATATCACTTCATACATGGCAATGATATAAATCCTTTTTAGATATACATAATAATCAAACACAGCTCCACCAAATCAACCACTTATTGTATACAAGAATGATGAATACCAGCAGCTGTTCGTCGCGTGTGGCGACCACACTGAGCTTGCGAAATTTCACGAATAGTCACTGTTTAATGAATGTATAAATGGTATACGCGGTACCAGTAAAGCAATGTCACGTAAGTTAAACAAATGAAAAACACATACCACCACCGCGGATTTTTGTGAAATTTAATTTTTTTGGCAGGACAATTTACCTTATAATGTAAAAACACTACTGTAAGAGCGATTTGGAGTAGTTCTTGACAGAAAACAATTCCACGAGCACACGGCCAGGGTTTGGCATTACAAGACAAGTTCCGACTTGCACATGTGTAAACGGCGGACAGCGAGCGATTATTTGAACATTTCCTTCTCACACAATACACCATAATTGGCTTTACTGGCATAATACCAGAAAAAGTGTGTTAATGTTAATCTTGTGCGATAGTAGTTTGTCACCGAGATATTTGAATGGTCCCCTTTAAAATTTATCACAGGTGACAAAATTACGGATTTGCAAATAAATGACAAATAAAAAATGAGGTCACATATTATGTACTCAATACACGAAATCTGAATATTCAACCATCTAACCCATGATTATTTGGTGAAATGTATCCCGTTAGTGGCTTTGGGACAATGTAAGTTTAATTATCCTCACATATGAGACTACCAAACTTCCTCTACGCACTAGGTAGGGCGGTTTAGAGGCCCAATATTCGAACTATAATAATCTCTCAAATTATATCCTATGTTGTTATGTAGCTGACAAAGCAGATAACCGTGTGGTTTGTGTAACAACCAGGAAGGCTTTCCTTTAGGCACACGATAAACTGGAAATTACAAACAGAACCCCGCAGCGTACTCTATATATAATGTGACAACACAAATATTCCTTTTCAAACAATAGGTAACAAACACACATACATTGCGAGCTTCATTTCTAAAAACACTACTACACTATCCAAAACGAACATTTAAACACATTTTTAAAGGGGAGCATATAAAGCGAGATATCGTGCATATTTGTTATTGGCCGCAAATGTTATCACCTAACCGTGCATCAATACTACCTACTATCAAAAGTCGTATAAACTAATTGCTTAAAAGTTAAATAAAATTATTTAAATTTCATAATTACTGTGTTCGTCCTCACACTACTTTGAGTTATGCTGTCTATCACTGCGCGCTACTTCACATAACAGTGAATATGTCGATCTTCTGTGATACAAAAGTTCGCCGGCCAAAAAAGTTTTTACAATAGACGATACTTGTAGTACCAAAACCTTCAATGTTTTGGGTCCTTGAAAATATGGAATTTACATTGTTAGTTATTCGTAATTGGTTTCAGAGACTTTTCCAGTTTTTTTAATGTAGATTTGTATTGTGGCCATTAAATTAGAACTGGAATCCAAAGATATATAGCAGGGCAGATGTCTGGCGTTGTGCAATTTTCACCATCTCGTATTTGCATTTAAAACATAATTGCGAGTAGCTAGTTAGCCTTAAATTTTTATGACACTATACAAATTAACTCCAGAATAGAGTTTTACGGTGACAACATTTGGGGGTCGCTTTAACGTTCCAAATGTATGAAAGAAATTATTTTAAGTCGATTAATATCTTAGATGCCAATCTATACCGTGGATTTATCGTCAACCCTTAGATTTTCAATCGTACATTTTCTAGTCAGGGATTATACTGAGTAATATCGTTAAAAGACTTCACACAATTTATTTTAGTCACCACACTATTAAGGGTGGTGCTGGAAAGTTTGATTCTTCATGGTGACAACATTTCAGAGTTAGAAAATTTGCAGTTCACTTATCTCACTCGTCCAAATATCATGTAACTCGTCGATATTACTAAATGACATCCCTTCGAGCTGTGTTTTTATACTTATTACACTATCTGGAGTCCTCTTACGCTTTCATAGACTGACATACGCCTTTGCCGCGTGTCATCTATCTATCCCTCCCTACGTTTATTTCACAGACATTACAACAGTGAAAGCAAAAAAGTTTTATACTTATCGATTCATGACAGTACCCGCGGGCTGGATCACACTATCGTTCGCTACAATAACATGCAGCGGAGTGTGTAGTTGCCGATCAGCCGCGGGTCCCTGACGATAGCTACACTTATGAATGAAAAAAAGTAGCAAAAAAAAAAAAAAAAAAAAATTAAACTCAATGAAATAAGATATGTTTTTTTTGCGTACAATACATTTGATTTTACGGTATTTTTTTTCAAATTAATATGCAACATCAATGTATTATTGTGAAAACTGATGATAATTTAATATTTTATTTCGGACAGACAAACATAATTTTTTTTCAGATATAACACGTCTGTTTTCGTTTTAATTGCATATCGCATTTCCGAAGCTTCTGTCAGCCGTCACAATAACTTTTGACACAAAAAAGAGAGAAATACTTTACTTTCTATCCTAAATAAAAACCAATTTAATTTTCCGCGTTTTTTTATGTATGATGGCTTTTAATTATCATGTCAACAGACACATCACTGTACCTTCATGCTACATTTTGTACATGAAAAACAGACACTTATCTACCTTGAAAAACTTTTATTACGCATTTCCAAAAACAAAAGTTAAAACGTTAGAAAATATATATACTGCGGTGACCGAAAATTCTTTGTACAAACAAGATATATACTGTGAAATTCCCTGTGTTAAACTTTGACTAAACTATCAACGCATGTTTTTTTAACGCGGCTTTATACTGTGTGCTGTTTTTGGTTTGTTCAACACCTTATTCTGGTTTAATTGTGACCAGCAATATCCTTGTGTCTGTGTCACCTCTCTGCCACGTAGTCTGCTGTTCTAAGCTATAAGCACCTAGAAGTATGAATTTTTCAAAATTTACCATTCGCCTTTAAAGTTGTATGTGCTCTAACTAGTGGGACCATGTTAACATTGCGATGATATTTGCTCTTCAGTTGATCTATTGAATATGTGATCCAATTAAGCTGTGAAATCATTCAAATTGTAACAGAACATGAATGATTCCTTACATCATACACGATTAATTCTATAATTCATAATAGAGTAGTGATATGTCAAATTTCGTGTTTTACTGTTTCTTATTTCAGTATAGAATGGTCTTAGCAAACCAGCGAGGAATCACGTATCTACTACCATTCATATAAACAAACGTAACACTTTTGAAACTGGGTAATGGCTTAGACTCACACCCTAGGGCTTCCGAGGTAGCTCAGGCCTAATGAGCTCATTTTCACCGCGAGCACTATATCAATGATAAGTAATAATAACGTCTGAATATTTACATCAGTACTCCGCAAAAAGCAGCTTTGACCAGCACATACATTGAAAGGGTAAAATTAAAACTTATGGGATTGTAAGCTATGGTTATACTAGCGAAAATGTTTTTGGAAATTTTAGGTGCGTTGAAATATTCATATTCAAAAGCATTACCGTTTATTCGTGCGTATAAAAAAAAACTAAAGGCACAAGCTAACTTTACTCTAACAACTTACTTAGTATCGTGGAGAAAAAAACACAGGATAACGATAAAATTACGCAATGATCACAGAGAACAGGGATTATAAATGATAATGAATGAACAGCGTTCTTGTAAGCATTGTTATAAATCTAAATCGCAATCTGATTAAACAATATTACAGAATCCTTGTAAACCAACTCTCACTCCGTTCAATATCTAGGATCTGACATTATCCCATATGGGGTCACGTTCGGGATTGACCCTTTTACCATGTGTACTCCAGATCAAAATACATTTACTACACATTTCTACGCGTCAATTGATAGACGACTAATTACGTCCCAGTAAGCATACTAAATTTTAGCATTGTTATGCACTTTGGGCAAGCATGACTACGTGCGCGAAAATTATTCGGACAGCTTTTTCAAACTAGTTCGTCCCCAGTCAAGATTCTGGCAGTGCCAATTTAATTGGCCATTTCCAAAGGTCATCCTGACGTGACCCCCCTAATGGGATGTTGTCAGATCCTCATATCAAACGTAGTGATAATAAGGATCTGTATTTTAATCAGATTGGGGCCCAGCTCCTCCTGCCCCCGGGGGGGGTCAGAGCCAAAATTTATACAAGTTCTGTTCCCCTTCCCCCAAGGATGTTTCTGGCCAAATTTGATTACAATTCATGCAGAACTCTAGGACAAGTAGCGATTTATAGGATTAACCTCTATTTCCCCTATTGGGCCCCGCCCCTCCTGCCCCCGGGGGGTCAGAGCCAAAATTTATATACAAGTTCTGTTCCCCTCCCCCAAGGATGTTTCTGGCCAAATTTGGTTACAATTCATGCAGAACTCTAGGACAAGTAGCGATTTATAGGATAAACCTCTATTTCCCCTATTGGGCCCCACCCCTCCTGCCCCCGGGGGGTCAGAGCCAAAATTTATACAAGTTCTCTTTCCCTTCCCCTAAGATGTTTGTGGCCAAATTTGGTTACAATCCATGCAGAACTCTATGACTAGTAGCGATTTAAAGGAAAATATTGACGGACGGACGACGGACGGACGACGGACGCCGCGCCATGGCATAAGCTAAAAATTGCAGGTACTTAATTTCGTCAATATGAACCGCGGATATTACTAAATTAAATCCTTCGTCTGTGTTTTTTCTGGGCCACGCTTTCTGACTGAATACATTTGCCGTGTCATCTATCTACCTCCCTACTTTATTTAAGCATTAAAAAGTGAAAGAAAAAAAGTTTGCTACTTATCGTCGCAGACCCGCGGCTGGTCACACTATACTTCGCTACAATTAGACGTGTAGTGTAGTGCGATCAGTCGTGGGTCCCTGACGATAGCTACACTTATGAATGATTCTAAAAAATTAGCAAAAAAAAAAAAAAAAAAAAAAATCAATGAAATAAGATATGTTTTTTTTGTGTGTACAATACATTTGATTTTTAAGGTATTTTTTTCAAATTAATATGCAACATCAATGTACTATTGTGAACTGATGATAATTAATATTTTATTTCGGACAAACATAATTTTTTTCAGATATAACACGTCTGTTTTCCTTTAAATCGCATTTCCGAAGCTTCTGTCAGCCGTCACAATAACTTTTGACACAAAAAGGAGAGAAATACTTTACTTTCTATACTAAATAAAAACCAATTTAATTTCCGCGTTTTTTATATATGATGGCTTTTAATACCATGTCAACAGACAAATCACTGTACCTTCATGCTACATGCTTATCTGTGTTTTACTTGAAAACTTTTAGCATTTCCAAAACAAAAGTTAAACGTTTAGAAAATCCATATTGGTGACCGAAAATACTTTATAACAGCATACATATTTGATATTCCCTGTGTAAACTTTGTTAATGCATGGTTTTTACCGCGCTTTATTAAACGTGCTGTTTTTTGTTTGTTCAAAACTATTCCTGGTTTGATTGTGACCAGCATATCCTTGTCGTGTCACCTCACTGCCACAGTATTTTGTTCTAAGCTGTAAGCACCTAGAAATTAAATTTTCAAAATATTATTTGCCTTAAAGTTGTTTGTGCTATAACTCGGCGACCATTTTACAATGATCTTTGTTCTTCAGTGATCAATTTGAATATGTGATTACTTAAACTGTGAAATCATTAAAATGAACAGAACATAAATGATTCCTTATATATAACGTTAATTACAATTCAGAATTTATGTATTGTAAAATTCGTGTTTTAATCTTTTTTATGTTTAGATGGGAGCAAACCTGCAGGAATCACTTTACCATTATTAATAACGTAACACTTTGAAATGAAATGGTAGACCACACCTCGGCTTCGTAGTCAGGCCTAATGTGCTCATTTCACCGCACTATATATGTAAGTATAAGGATTTTGGCAGTAACTGCAAAAAAATCTTTACAGCACATATTTGAACGGGTAAAAATTAAAACTTATGGATTGTAAGTATTGTAATACTAAAATGATTGGAAATTTTTGGCGTTGAATGTCATATTCAAAGCTTTCCTTTATTCGTGCGTATAAAAAAATAAGGCACATATAACTTTTAACAAACTTACTTGTTCGTGCAATGAACACAGAGAAAAGGGATTCAAATGATAATGAATGCACAGAGTCTTGTAAGCATTTACTAAATCTAAATCGCAATCTGATTAAAATACAGATCCTTATAACCACTCCGTTCAATATAGGATCTGACAATATCCCATATGGGGTCACGTTCGGATGACCTTTTACCATGTGTACTCCAGATCAAATACATTTTCTACACATTTCTACGTCAATTGATAACGCTATTTCGTCCCAGTAAGCATATACATTTAGCATTGTTATGCACCTTTGGGCAAGATGACTACGTGCGCGAAAATTATTCGGACAGCTTTTTCAAACTAGTTCGTCCCCAGTCAAGATTCTGGCAGTGCCAATTTAATTGGCCATTTCCAAAGGTCATCCTGACGTGACCCCTAATGGGATGTTGTCAGATCCTCATATCAAACTTAGTGATAATAAGGATCTGTATTTTAATCAGATTGTCTAAATCGTGAATATGAATAGCCGCATAAAAGCACAAAATTTAATTTCAGCATTTTTTTCTATTGCGTCTGAGTATCGTTTAAACACAGCTAGGGCAAACTCTTTCTTCTCAGTGTTGGATCATACTGGTACAACAGTACATAAAGCAGCGGCAATAAGTATTTATAATCCAATTCATTGTGAAATCATCAAGGCAGACAAGCGGAGGAACGAAAAGAAACGAGAAAGGAACATAACTATGTCTGACTGATTTACCATTCATTGTACAGGTTATTTAAAGCGAATAGTCGGGCAAGTGACTGTAAAATCGGTAAAAATGGTATTAATATATCCGGTATAATTTCTTATGAATTAGAAAAATAAAACTTTCCGTCAAAATCGCTGTACATGCGAAGAAAATAATAATATCTATGGGAATCCTAAAAGTCCTCCCGGACGGCTAAGAGTGCAGTTCAATCTTAACGCATGCGCAACACCCACCACTCTCCGTAGTAAACAAAACATGGCTACCGTAGTTTTGAACCAAAATGTTTCCGCCAAAACAACCAACTGACTCACCTAAAATGCGAAAGGAAAGGCAATGGAGCAGCGACAATCCCAACAACTGACTCGGTAAACATTACGACGCATGGAGAGTGTTAATACAACTTGTTATAGTGAAGAGAACAGTTCAAACGAGCACGCGGCTCCGGACCGCTACTGTACGTACCTAGGCCTACTACGTACCCGGTACTCCCTGCTCAGCTGGATTGTGAGTGAGTCTTCGTATTTTGATCATTATGTAAATAGTCCCTAGCAGTATTTTTTCATAAATGAGTGGTCACATATGGTCACATGTTTCATACCTGTTCCCCAATCGCGTAAAACGTAACCTTGGGGTAAATAGCGCTAGCGGTTCTTTAGTGGGGCCTCTTTAGGGGTAATGAATGCCCTGTATGCTACCGGTCAATTCATACAGTTCTGATGTAAATTTTTGTTCTGTACATGTTCTGGTAGTGTTATACACATACATTGTATATAGGATTTACATTGTAGGTTAACTGGTAAAATTGTATTGTATATGTTCTGATATACACATACATATGTACATGTAGGTTTTAGCTTGTTCTTTAGATATATTTGGAGGACACATACAATATTATTTCTGGTCATAATAATAAATAGTGTTTGTATATTTATTACAACTGTACCTGGTTCATGTGTATATGACAAACTTTACAGAGTTGAAATGTACTGCAGCCATGTATCATTTATAATTATTCTGAATTTTTGTTGGAACTATAGATAATGAATTTTGTATCTTTTTTGAAACAATATTTCAAGAGTCAAGAGTCAAGAAGTTTTATTTAGAGTCGCATACATGGGGAACATAATAACATTAGCACTGTAGTGCTATTCTTGCGACAAACATATGTAAAATATCACAGTACAAACAGGTTAAATATATATAGACAGACAACAATTTAACTATAGCAAGCATGCAATAGATACATGATATGGAAACAGCTATCACAGTTTAGCAGAAATAAAAAAAAAATTAATTTAAAGGTAATAACTTAATAATTACACTTGTATATCACACAAAAATGTTACACAAAAAAGGTTAAGACACTGAAGTGTAATGTACATAAATGCTAATATAGCAAAGTGTAAAAATTTACAGGATATACACTAACATAGTGTGAATTAAAAGTAGATATTGAAGTCATAGGTAGAAAACAAAAGCTAAAAAAAGATTTATAAAAGTAATGATCTTTGAAAAGGTTTGAAATATCACAGGTTATATGGTATAATTACAAGTAGGTAGATTCCAAAGGGGAACAACTCATCCTATATGGTGTGTACAGATGGTACAGGAGCAGATCTGTGTATCCCAGGTGTGAAGCAGTCTGCGAAACGAACTGTAGTTTTCAGCTTGCCGACATTCATTTGGCAGACTGTTCCACACCTGAGAAGCAGCGAAACGAAAAGATCTCTTACCATAAGTGGAGGTGTTTACCCTTGGAATCTTTACCAGGTTGTCCTGTCTAAGATTATAAAAAACTTCTTTCTTCTCAACAAGATTTTGTAAAATATGAGGAGAAATATCATTTAAAATTTTAAAAACTTCAGAGGCCATATCTTTCATACGCTTAACATGTAAAAAATCAAGTTTGTGCCTCCTTAAAATATCGAAGACTGGGGAAACATAGTCATTGTCAATAAAACGAAGTGCTCTCTCCTGGACTTTTTCCATTTTCCTAGTATTAGTCAATGTACAAAAGTGCCAGGCAAGTGGACAATAGTTAAAATTTGAAAGTATGAAAGACTTAAAAATGGTAATTTTCCCCTTCTTTGTAAGATTATTTCCCAGTCTTTTTAAAAACAGCAAGTTGTTTGGCAGCATTTCTACAGAATCGAGATATGTGGGCATCAAATTTAAGAACAAAGTCAATATCTACACCTAAAAGTTTTACAGTATCTTCGCACATAATCTCAAGGCCATCGATGTTAAAAGATTTAATAGAATTTGTTGTCTTCTTTCCAAAACATATAGCCTGGAACTTCTCTGGGTTGGCCTTCATACCATTAAAATTAAACCAGTCTATTAGAACTTTACTCTCTTTTTCTAAGCAATCTTTCATATGTGAAAAACTATCACCTATCTTGAGAGAGTATTATCATCTGCATAATTATATAAAACACATTTGTAAACAAAGGTAAAAATATCATTCATAAAATCAGAGGTCCGACAATAGAACCCTGGGGGACTCCCTTCTTCACATCTGTCCATTCGCTGGTCTCTGGCCCCAGTCTGACCTGCTGCATTCTGTCACTCAGGTAGCTGCCGATGAAGTCAATAGCTGACTTACCCAGACCATAAGCTTGCAGCTTCCCGAGTAGCAGGTTATGAGGAATGCAGTCAAAAGCCTTGGACAGATCCATCAGAATAGCTCCTGCATGCTGATGGTTGTCCAAGGCCTGCCTCCAGTCCTCAAGAGCTCGCAGCAGGACAGACTGGCACCCATAACCGCTCCTGAAAGCTGCTAGGAAGGGATTAAAAATAGACTTAAAATATTCACCTAATTGGTTATGAATAAGTCTTTCAAAAATTTTTGACACAGAAGGTAAAATACTTACAGGCCTGAAGTTACTCTTATCCATAGGGTTGTTTTTCTTAAAAATCGGTAAGACCTGTGCTTTCTTTAGGGCATTGGGAAAATGGGAAAACTTTACACAATGGTTAAAAAGGGATGTTATAACAGGAGTAAAAGCTACTGATTCTATCAAATGCATCAGTGACACATTCACAACTTATAAAATGTTTTCTCTAAAATAAAAAAAAACCTGTAGAATGAACCTACATTTATTCATGTATATATATTTGAAATTGATCATTTCAATTTTTGTCATATTCAACAGATATAAAAAATTGCTTGTTCTTTTTTTCAGGCACCATGCATGCATAGTGACATGAATACAGAAAGTTCATCCCTTGGACCTGTATACAAGTGTATGTATACATATACATACAATTAGCATCATATGAAGACTGAAGAATGTTGATTTGAGTGCTCTTGAAAGTAAACTTTTCCAATATGGACCTAGAAGATCATGAACAGAACATTTAAACAGTATTAATTTATTAAATGTTCCTTTCAACTGTAATCATTAAATAAAATTATGATGCAATACTTTTTCATTGTTTAACTTTGTAGAAATATTTGTTTATATTAGTCCTCTAGATCCAGTGATTATAATTCTTGCATCCATATGCCTGCCCATTTGTTTGTCAGGGCTTGTGAGATAGCTTTTCAATTACTTTTAAAATATAAGGATTTTTTTTTACATATAGCAATATAGATAACATTGTCTTGGATTTCTAAATTCTACTTTACAAGAGAGTAGACTCAACATATAAATAAAACCATAAAACTAGCAAGTTATCTGAAATGTTAAAAATCTTTTTGTCTGAACCAAATTTCACATTTATTGTCTATGTGTAACTTGTACATAGACCATTTATGTATTAATACTGTAGTAACAGTGATTACAAACACATAGACTAAAATGTAGTATGTAGTACTATGTACATCTGTCTTTGATTTGAGTTCTAAACAAAAAAGTGGTACCTATTGGGAAGTTGTGACTTGGGCGGAGGGTGAAATACAGAAGAAATAGCTACACATGGAAAAAAGAAAGATATACAGTACCATATGGATTCAAAGTTGCTCCAAAATCAATGAGACTAAATAACCAAAAAAAAGCCATGTAAACCCCAAATATGCAATGACCAGATCAATGATAAAGCACCCTTCCACTTCCAGTTATCTGTAGCTATTTCTTCTATATTTCAACCCCCCCACTCAAGTTACAACTTCCCAACCTCATGATTCTTCTGTCTTTTAGCCCCCCACCCCCACCCCCACCCCCACCCCCCCAACACACACATACCTGATTGATTGTCATGTTATTTCAGGTTCCTATTCAGGTATTATTCCTAAAAACCAAAAAGGGTATACACACTGTGTACTCTCAAAGGAGGGAAACCACTTCATTCAAAAATGGAATTTACAATTTCATCTTAATTTTGAAATTTTCAATTTAATTATTAATTACTGGACTATTAAAACAGTATAGAACCCCTCGACAAAGTACTGTGGTACACATTTCTCTTAATTAATTACTTTTCTTCAACTCAATCATCTTTTTCTCCAGAGCACAAAAAAGAACAGGAAACAACAGAAAAGGAAAGTAACATACATGTAGGCCTATATGTTTTCTGGAAATATATATGATGTGTTAATTCTCACAGCATAGGCCTACATGAATTTGAAGAATTAAATATTATCAATGTTTGAGAGAATTTCCTAGTTGTAATTCTATAGCAGCTACATGGAATGTACGTTTACATATATACATTGTACGATACATATACATCATAAAAGTTTCTTTCCTTCCAGCTGGACATTCATGTCATCTCTCTCCAGAACTCAAATATTGTTTACAAAAAAAAACCAACCAGAGACATAGATAATTTAATTAAATCTCTGCAAAAAACTACACGAATAATTGAACACATATATTGTACTTGTAAAATATTTATGTATGAGCTAATTTATTTTCACATCTTTGACAGCTACATGCACGGACGTTCTATGGAACGTTTTCGTGTGGTTTTAAATGGGAAATTATGTTACGATTATTTGTATTTAACCTTCATGATTCGGTTGATGTAAAATACGACGAATGCTATGCTGCAATAATTGCCCCTTGCCGGGGCCCCATCTCTGCATCGGCCGAATATTTGTGTCGATTTCCATGTACAAGATGCTTTTATCGAAAAATGCTTACAAAGCATTGTCATTAATGTAAGAATACTTCATTTGCATCAAATGTATCATCTCAAAACAACAATTTGCATACCGCATTAGTGGTTTATCACACGAAACGAAACCGACACGACTGAGAAACACATGTCCATGTTGACATTTCCACGCAGCCTCGTTTTCAAAGAGTTTGGAGAATTTATATTTAGAACTGCTAAATTTACACGGGGCTTCCCCAAAATTTCAATGGTCAAAACTGGACACCGTAAGCAGAACTTGACCATCATTATGGTATACAATGACTTTTGGAAGGCCAAAGAACGCATTTAGACTGGTTTCCTTTGCCCGACTATTCACTTTAAGGATATTCAAGTTTATTTTCATCAAACATTATTTTTCTGATTAAGTTCTGAAGTTGTTATTTGGTTTTTTTTTTTTTTGTAAAATCGATCAGACAATTGTGTTTAAAGGGGCAATTCACTCAGTATAATTCTTTTACATAAGCAAGAAGCAAAATATGGCATAAATGTATTGTTCTACATTTCTTATGAAACACATAACATAAAATATTGACACGTCATTGTTTAGTATTTTAATTAATATCGTTGAAATATCAAATCGTTGATCAATACGATTAAGCAGGTACAACATGGACGCTGTACCTATACCTGAGCCAAAGTCACGCATGTTAAACAAATAAACTACATAACCACTGAAAAGGTGATAAAATGATTTTTAGGCAAGACAATTCACCTAATAAGGTAAACACACTACTCTCAGAGCGATTTGAGCAGTTCTAGACAAAAGCTGCAGTACTATACGAGCAAGGGACAGGGTTCGGCATACAAGAAGTTCGACCACAATGTGTAATGGCGGACAGCGAGCGAGTTTAAACATCTACACACATGTCACAACCATGGGCTTTTCAGGCATATTACAGTAAAACCGACTGATCTAATTTCCATTAGAACTGGATTTTACCCGATATATATACAAATTTTAATGTTCTCTTAGACCGAATCGTCCCTTTAACTACTTCTGAAGTAAATCTGTTAAAATTTCTTCATAACTGGATCTTTTGTTGTCAATCCTCTGAATTAAAGCTGTTATTTGTTTACTTAAAACTCGATCAGTTAAATCATTTTTAACTTATAAAATAAAGTTATAAATTTCCTTATAATTCATAAACTGTATGCTACAATTTCATTTCACATTTTGACATTGTTAGTAGCAATCATAAAGTGATTTCGGCAGGAATGTTTTTATCTAAACATACGTAAGGCATAAAAACCACATTTTTACAGTACATAATTAATGTGTTGGAACTATCCTTTATAAGGCATATGAAACCATTTGAATGATTTTCACAGCTTATTCATCAAAACCTTATGGTTTTCAATAGATTAAATGGGAAAACATAATATGCCCTGCAGGTAGGGCGTTAGAATTATACCTGCTGCCCCTATTGCATGATCGTAAAAGGCGACTAAATTTAGGATCTTATCTTTTCTTCCTAACTGACTTGATGTTTCCTAATGCCTCCCTTGGCACCGCCTCACTTTTGGCCTGGAGTTGAGCGTTCGCCCCTGTGAGGAAGGCTCTGGGTTCTGTCCCCTTGCCGAGACACACCAAAGTCTATAAAAGTGGTAGTTTCTACTCCTGCTTAGGGCTCAGCATAACGGGAGTGGGACGACTGGTTCGCCCGTTGTCAGTATAATGTGACCGGGTGGGGTATGTCGCTTGGTGTCTTCGGCCGCATGCTTCAGTGATATAGCACTTTAAAAAAGGGCAACAGTTCCACTATACAAGAAGACACAACACGAATATACCACAGTCTCACAAAAAACGCACCTCGCACACATACACGCAACACACCGCATACATGGGAGGCCGTCCTTACATGACCCTTGCTGTTAATAGGACGTTAATTAATCAAACAAAGAAACAAACAAAAAGGGAAAACATAGCATGTCGAAATTTTTTAGCCCAGTTACGGCACATGTAACTTTAATGATTACAAAGAGAAAGAAGGCAATATATAGTTTTGAACGGGCAACTACTAGAACATTCACAGATCCATCTTATCTCCTGTAGAGGCAAGTATATGTACGTATGTGGTGTCGAACATAAGCTTAAACCCCATACTTGTCAAGAAGTTATGAAACATATATTACAAAAATCAATATATAATTTTATCCCATGTTTTCTCATTTACATTATTGCAGTATGTTTTTTTTACAATATCGCAGAAGCCTATTGCATCCTTCCAACTGTGTTTGCTGTAAAGCAGCAAGTGGAAAAAGAAAAGACGAGTCTCTCATAGAAACCCTTTTCATCTTTCATAATCAAATAATTATATAGAATGTATTTCGGTTTAATATTCATATTTTGCAGTGAACCTATTGTAAAATTCAATTATACGTTAAAAGTGAATAAATCGTCCATACAAAAGTTTATATTGCTTTAGGTGACATAGTCACATGCAATAAAATCAATGAGTCGTTAAAAACAACAGTATTGATTTGGCAGACAGTAGTGCATAAGCGGTATTATTACGGTTACCATTGGTGACAGGGCAATGCATAGGAATCTCTCGCGTAATCAGATCTATATCACATGCTAATATGTTGAATCTATCAAATAAGATGAAATCTTGTTTGACCTCCAAACCTTAAATACATTGTACTTTAGATGTTACAAATTATTTAGAAAACAAGAGAAAATTCCTTCATTCAAGTTCCGAACTTACCTCTGTGTCTTGGCTTTCACAACCAGGAAGTTCCAAGCATTACAATTGATTTGCGATATCGACGGACTTAGGTATGGTTATACGAATTTGTTCATGCACATACTGCATATATTAGGTAATTATATCTAGTATAGTCCACGGGGTACTTCTTAAAGACTTAACTCTTTGAATGGTGTGTTTTGTTTTTTTTGTTCTTGTTAACGTTGTTGCTGCTGCAATAGCTACCACTCTAATAAGAAAATAAAATTATAGATAGGATCCTACCACATTGATCAATTACAAGGATATATACAGAGGGTGCGGGTGGGGGGGGAGAATATTTCCTTACCTTGAGGGTAAGACAGAAAAAATCTGTAACCGAGGAGGATCACGACTATCTAACTCGAGGCTTGCCGAGGGTTAGACTGCCGTGAATCTCCTCCAAGGACACAGATTTATCTGCCCTACAGTCTAGGTAGGAAATAATATTCTTTTTCTGTCCCTGTAATTTCAAAGAGTTAAAAAACTGCCTTAAACAATGTTTAACATTTTTTTAGTATTAAAAAACTCTAATTTGACAATTTGATACAGTATATACCAAATTTATGACTTCGCTTTGGTTGAAATCGCGTATTTGCTCCTTCTCGGTTGTGATTTTTCCATCGTACCCTCAAGGTATGGAAAGAGCATATAAATGTAATGTCCCTGCGACTTTTAGGTTAAAAACCCTGTTTAAACAACTGTCTTATATAAATTCATTGACGATTATGGAACAAATATGATTTAATTTTTACAAAATGAGATTCATACAGAATAAAAGGTATACAATTATGGAACAAATCACATTGCTTTAAAAAAATAAATCGCTGCAGATCAATTATACTTTTAACATTTTCATCTATATTCAGTTAACAGCAGAATTGTAATTCCAAAATTAGCCCTTTCTAGTTACAGAGTTGATGATGTTGCATATTTGAGTTGATAAGGCCTAGTTCTTGAGTAACATGCTACAATTTTGTATATAATGAATGGCTTCCCCGCTACATAAAACCCCTATAATACCGCAAAAATACAGCCAAACCCTGCATTCTGTTATCCGCAAACTTCTTTTAAATACAGAGTTCCTAGTCCGCCGATCCTAAAACCACATGGATCACCTTTATTGACTGAGGTATCATTAACATTTATATCACTCTGCTAGACCTTCAGACATGCGTGAATAAACATTAGACAATAGACTATAATTACCTATATGCAATGTATACACTATTCGTCCGTCGACGTGTCATTTGTTTTTCAGTAGTGTGGGTTTGCGACTTTGATATTCAGTTCAATACACATGGCGTCTGTTTGCGAAGACAGAGAACGTCTCTCCCTGCACATTGCGTAGGTAAATGTAGAACTCTATTGTGTTCTATTTTAAGGCATACGGAAAATTCCACTTGGGAATTACCCGATCGTCTTTCATACGAGAAAAAAATTAATCTATATTTATGTAACAGGGCGAGAGTAGTATGCCACCAGCCAGACTCGAACCCGCGACCCTGGTCTTACTGGTCCCCCGATTTACCGAGAGACATTCCCTCTAGCGCGAAGCTAGAAGGCGACCGTATCTCTATTACGGTTTAAATCAAAATTCAAATTAAATTAAAACCCACTACACTTATGGCATAGATAATAGCTGTTGACATGTTTGTTATTACAAATCAAAGAGGATATGATAACTATTTCAGTTGCATCTTTAAAATATACGACATTTATGCGCATGTATCTAAATTGTTAAGCTACTAAATTGATACAAGCGCATGTCTCATGTGTCGGTCACGTTCTAGTCCTATATTTTTTTATTAGCTGTTTATCTATATTATAAGTTTTTTTTTCTTTAACTTTGTCTAATATATAATATTAGGAAAAAAATAAGAATAGAAATAAAATAAAATGCCTAATAGTATAGGCAGGTTTACAGACCAGTTGCGTTTTGTCTGCGTAATGAAAACGCCGCTGTTCCGCCACGCCCGTTAAAACGGCGAAATCGGCACTGGACAAAGATGGCGGCATAAGGAGGGACTACTGTATAGGCATAAAGAGTAGAACAATATCTATATGACCACTACTTCTGGCATTCCCTATCGGACTAGCATAATATTACATATTACATATTATTACAACCCAATCACTTCGAAAAACAAATGATACAATCTTAACGACTTTGAATTTACTTTTTTATTCAAAGTCGGCTGAAAGATATACCTTGAAAAAACCTAAAGTTTTGAACCATATTTAGTAATAAAAAATATTTTTGCTTTCTTTTATTTTCGAAATGTGTTATTTTGTCGATTTGGGTTTAAACTACAGTAGAATGTATTTTGCAAAAGCAATCGAACTAGGCAGTGCTACACATGAAATACAACAAATACAACATGAAATATTGACAAATCCCACGTCATTGTTAAGTATTTTAAAGATGATCCACCGCTGACAAATTGTATTTTTTTCACTATCAAAAACAGGTGTAGACGATTTAGCATTTTTTCCTCTCTGCTAGGCATTCAGACATGCGTGAATAAACACTAGACAATAGACTATAATTACCTATATGCAATTTATACACTATTCGTCCGTCGAAGTGTCATTTGTTTTAAAGTAGTGTGGGTTTGTGAAACAAATACGGCGACTTTGATATTAAGTTCAATACACACGGCGTCTGATTACGAAAACAAAGAACGTCTCTCCCTGCATATTGCGTAGGTAAATGTAGAACTATATTGCGTTCTATTTTAAGACAAGGAAATTCCACTTGGGATGTCCCCGATCGTGTTTCATACGAGAGAAACTTTTAATCTATATTTATGTAACAGGGCGAGAGTAGTATGTCACCAGCTAGACTCGAACCCACGACCCTGGTCCCATTGCTCCCCCGATTTACCGAGAGACATTCCCTCTAGCGCGAAGCTAGAAGACGACCGTATCACTATTACGGTTTAAATTAAAATTCAAATTGAATTAAAACCCACTACATTTATGGCATAGATAATAACTGTTGACATGTTTGTTATTACATTAAAGAGGATATGATAACTGTTCAGTTGCATCTTTAAAATATACGACATGTATGCGCATGTATCTAAATTGTTAAGCTACTAAATTGATACCAGCGCATGTCTCATGTGTCGGTCACGTTCTAGTCCTATATTATATTATTAGTTGTTTATCTATAGTATTAGTTGTTTTTTTTCTTTAATTTTGTCTAATATATAATTTTAGGCAAAAATTAACAATAGAAATGAAATAAAAAGCCTCATAGTATAGGTAGGTTTAGCAGACCAGTTGCGTTCGATCGTGATGAGGATCTGCGTAATGTAAACGACGCTGTGCCGCCACGCCCGTTATAAACGCCAAAATCGGCACTGGGCAAAGATGGCGGCATAAGGGGGAACTACTGTATAGGCATAAAGAGTAGAACAATATCTATATAAACACTACTTCTGGCATTCCCTATCGGACTAACACTATTACAACTCAATCACTTTGAAAACAATTGATACAATCTCAACGACTTTGAATTTACGTTTTTATTCAAAGTCGGCTGAAAGATGTACCTTGAAAAAACCTTGTTTTGCACCATATTTAACAATTTAATTATTTTTTTTTTGCTTTCTGTATTTTCAAAGTGTGTTATTTTGTCGATTTTGGGTTGTAACTAGAATGCTTTTATCAAAAGCAATCGAACTAGGCAGTGCAGTCGCTATTTGATATGACATAACCTTATGTTAGTTCTAAAAGGGACAGTTCAGTCAGGCGTATTCTGATACAAAAAAAGGAAAATATTACATATTATATGTATTGTTTTACATTCCTGATGAAACAAATAACATGAAATATTGACAAATTCCACGTCAATGTTAAGTATTTTAAATGATAGCTTTGAAATTCGAAATAGTACAGCATTACGATTAAAAATGTATAATATACACGCGGTACCAGTACCCGAGCCAATGTCACGTACGTTAAACAAATGAAACATAGTAAAACACTACTGTAAGAGCGATTTGAGTAGTTTTTGACAGAAGCAATTCCACGACCAACGGTCAGGATTTGGCATACAAGATGTCCGACTACAATGAGTAATGGCGGACAGCGAGCGAGTATGAACATTTCTCACACAATTCACCATAATTGGCTTTCCTGGCATAATACAGTAAAAGTGTTAATGTAATTTGCAATAGAGTTTGTCACCGATATTGAATTGTCCCTTTAAAAATATATCACGGACATAAATTACGGATTGCAAATAAAGACAAATAAAAATGAGATACATATTATGTATAAATCATGAAATCTGAATATTCAACCACTAACCTTTGTTATTGGTGAATGTATCCGTTTGTGGCTTAGGGACAATGCAGTTTAATTATCCTACACATGACTACCAAGATTCCTCTTGCACTAGGTAGGCGGGTAGGTAAAGCCCAATATGAACTTTATATTCTATATCCTATGTTGAGGCCGTGTGGTTGTGTTCAACCAGGAAGGCTTTCCTTAGGCACAGATAACTGGAATACAAAAGATACTCGCAGTATTATATATATTTGAAAATAGTTACTTGCATAATATAGGTAACACAATACACGGTTCATTTAAAAGCCTACTACCCATCCGAAACGAATTTTAATATTTTTAAAGGGGAGTATTAAGCGAGATTGGTGATTTTTGTAAAGCCGCAAAAGTTATCAACTTACCGCTAATACTACACTTATCACCTTGTAAACTATTTGCTTAAAGTAAATAAAATATTAATTTTCATAATACGGGTCGTCCTCACTACATGAGTTAGCTGACCATCGCTGCGCTATTGACATAACAGTGAAATGAATCTTCTGTGAACATAAGTTGCGCAAAAAGTTTTACATTTATTTGGTGCCAAAACCTCATTTTTGGGCTTGAATATCAATTTCATTGTTATTTTTGTTATTGTTCATAGACTTTTCATTTTTTTTATTTGGAAATGTATTGGGCCTTTAAAGAACGGAATCCAGTAATAGGTAATCATGTCTGATGCAATTTTCATCTCAGTATTTGCATTTAAAAATAATTATTATAGTTAGCTTAACATTTTATGACACTATACAAAATAACTCCAGAATAGTTTTACGGTGAAAACATTTGGTCGCTTAACGTTCCAAATGTATGAAGAAATATTTAAAGCGATTAAGACTTAGATGCCAATCTATCCCGTGGATTATCGACACCCTTAGATTTGCAATGGCCAAACCAGTTAGTCAGGTTTCTACTTGTTAAGAGGGAAAAGACTTTATGACTATTTTATTAGTCCCCCGCAATATAAGGTGTGGATAGTTTGATATATTTGACAACATTTCCAACGAGTAAGAAAAATTGCAGGTACTTAATTTCGTCAATGTGAACCCGCGGATATTACTCCCCCCAATTAAATCCTTCGTCTGTGTTTGCTTTTTCTTGGCCACGCTTTCTGATGAATACCTTTGCCGTGTCATCTATCTACCTCCCTACTTTATTTAAGCATTAAAAAATGAAAGAAAAAAAGTTTGCTACTTATCGTCGCAGACCCGCGGCTGGTCACACTATACTTCGCTACAATTATACGTGTAGTGTAGTGCGATCAGCGATGGGTCCCTGACGATAGCTACACTTGTATGTTAAAAAAATTAAAAAAAATCAATGAAATAAGATATGTTTTTTGTGTGTACAATACATTTGATTTTTAAGGTATTTTTTTCAAATTAATATGCAACATCAATGTACTATTGTGAACGGATGATAATTGATATTTTATTTCGGACAAACATATTTTTTTTTAGATATAACACGTCTGTTTTCGTTTTAATTGCATATCGCATTTCCGAAGCTTTTGTCAGCCGTCACAATAACTTTTGACACAAAAAAAGAGAGAAATACTTAATTTCTATACTAAATAAAAACCAATTTAATTTCCGCGTTTTTTATGTATGATGGCTTTTAATATCATGTCAACAGACACATCACTGTACCTTCATGCTACATGAAAAACAGTTTTTACTTGAAAACTTTTAGCATTTCCAAAACAAAAGTTAAACGTTTAGAAAATCCATATTGGTGACCGAAAATACTTTATAACAGCATATATATTTGATATTCCCTGTGTAAACTTTGTTAATGCATGGTTTTTACCGCGCTTTATTAAACGTGCTGTTTTTTGTTTGTTCAAAACTATTCCTGGTTTGATTGTGACCAGCATATCCTTGTCGTGTCACCTCACTGCCACAGTATTTTGTTCTAAGCTGTAAGCACCTAGAAATTAAATTTTCAAAAATATTATTTGCCTTAAAGTTGTTTGTGCTATAACTCGGCGACCATTTTACAATGATCTTTGTTCTTCAGTGATCAATTGAATATGTGATTAATACTTAAACTGTGAAATCATTAAAATGAACAGAACATGAATGATTCCTTATGTATAACGTTAATTACAATTCAGAATTTATGTATTGTAAAATTCGTGTTTTAATGTTTTTTTTATGTTCAGATGGGAGCAAACTTGCAGCAATCACTTTACCATTATTAATAACGTAACACTTTGAATGAAATGGTAGACCACACCTCGGCTTCGTAGTCAGGCCTAATGTGCTCATTTCACCGCACTATATATGTAAGTATAATGATTTTGGCAGTTACTGCAAAAAAAATCTTTACAGCACATATTTGAACGGGTAAAATTAAAACTTATGGATTGTAAGTATTGTAATACTAAAAATGATTGGAAATTTTTGGCGTTGAATGTCATATTCAAAGCTTTCCTTTATTCGTGCGTATAAAAAAATAAGGCACATATAACTTTTAACAAACTTACTTGTTCGTGCAATGAACACAGAGAAAAGGGATTCAAATGATAATGAATGCACAGAGTCTTGTAAGCATTTACTAAATCTAAATCGCAATCTGATTAAAATACAGATCCTTATAACCACTCCGTTCAATATAGGATCTGACAATATCCCATATGGGGTCACGTTCGGATGACCTTTTACCATGTGTACTCCAGATCAAATACATTTTCTACACATTTCTACGTCAATTGATAACGCTATTTCGTCCCAGTAAGCATATACATTTAGCATTGTTATGCACTTTGGGCAAGATGACTACGTGCGCGAAAATTATTCGGACAGCTTTTTCAAACTAGTTCGTCCCCAGTCAAGATTCTGGCAGTGCCAATTTAATTGGCCATTTCCAAAGGTCATCCTGACGTGACCCCTAATGGGATGTTGTCAGATCCTCATATCAAACTTAGTGATAATAAGGATCTGTATTTTAATCAGATTGTCTAAATCGTGAATATGAATAGCCGCATAAAAGCACAAAATTTAATTTCAGCATTTTTTTCTATTGCGTCTGAGTATCGTTTAAACACAGCTAGGGCAAACTCTTTCTTCTCAGTGTTGGATCATACTGGTACAACAGTACATAAAGCAGCGGCAATAAGTATTCATAATCCAATTCATTGTGAAATCATCAAGGCAGACAAGCGGAGGAACGGAAAGAAACGAGAAAGGAACAGAACTATGTCTGGACTGATTTACCATTCATTGTACAGGTTATTTAAAGCGAATAGTCGGGCAAGTGACTGTAAAATATCGGTAAAAAATGGTATTAATATATCCGGTATAAATTTCTTATGAATTAGAAAAATACAACTTTCCGTCAAAATCGCTGTACATGCGAAGAAAATAATAATATCTATGGGAATCCTAAAAGTCCTCCCGGACGGCTAAGAGTGCAGTTCAATCTTAACGCATGCGCAACACCCACCACTCTCCGTAGTAAACAAAACATGGCTACCGTAGTTTTGAACCAAAAATGTTTCTGCCAAAACAACCAACTGACTCACCTAAAATGCGAAAGGAAAGGCAATGGAGCAGCGACAAAATCCCAACAAGACTGACCTCGGTAAACATTACGTCCGCAAGGGGAGAGCTGTTAAAACGCAACTTTTTATAGTGAAGTAGATCTCAGTTTTCTAGAAAACGAGCTCGCCTCGGGCTCCGGACCGCGTGAGTGGTATCGTACCTAAGCCCTACTAACGGACCCGGTCTATCTCACTTTGCCACAACTGATTTGTGAGATGAGTCCTTCGTATTATGTGATGCATATCTGTAAATAGTCACTTGCAGCAGTATTTTTGCATAAATGAGTGTGATCACATTATTGGTCCACTTCGTGTTCATTCCTGATTCCCCCAGATCGCGTATATCAGTAACCTTCGGGGTACATCGCGCGGCTAGCGTTTCTTTAGTTGGGTGCCTCTTTAGGGGGTAATGAATGGCACTGTTATGCTACCGTGTCAATTCATTATCCAGTTTAATGTTTGGATTTATTTTGTTCAGTACATGTTCTGGACGTGTTTATACTCCAAACTATTGTATATAGGATTTACATTGTAGGTTAACTGGTGAAATTGTATTGTATATGTTCTGATATACACACATACATATGTACATGTAGGTTTTAGCTTGTTCTTTAGATATATTTGGAGGACACATACAATATTATTTCTGGTCATAATAATAAAATAGTGGTTTGTATATTTATTACAACTGTACCTGGTTCATGTGTATATGACAAACTTTACAGAGTTGAAATGTACTGCAGCCATGTATCATTTATAATTATTCTGAATTTTTGTTGGAACTATAGATAATGAATTTTGTATCTTTTTTTGAAACAATATTTCAAGAGTCAAGAGTCAAGAAGTTTTATTTAGAGTCGCATACATGGGGAACATAATAACATTAGCACTGTAGTGCTATTCTTGCGACAAACATATGTAAAATATCACAGTACAAACAGGTTAAATATATATAGACAGGACAACACTATTTAACGATATAGCAACTCACAGCGCATGCAATGATTTACCATGAGTATTGGAAACAGCTATCACAGTTTAAAGCAGAAATAAAATAAAATTACATTTTAAAGGCTAATAACTTAATTATCTACACTTGTATTTTAAACACTAATGTTACAACAAAAAGGGTAAGACACTAGAAGTGTTATGATGTACGAAAAATGCTAATATAGACAAAAGTGAAAAGAATTTTCAGGATTATACACTAACCATCAGTAGTGAATTAAGAAGTAGATAGTTGAAGTCCATAGGTAGAAAATCTAAAAGCTAAAAACAAGATTTTATAAATGTAATGATCATATGAAAATGGATTTGAAATGCATCACAGGTTATATAGGTAATGTAAATTACAAAGTGAACGGTAGATTCTCAAAGGGGAAAAACTCATCCTATATGGTGTGTACAGATGGTACAGGAGCAGATCTGTGTATCCCAGGTGTGAAGCAGTCTGCGAAACGAACTGTAGTTTTCAGCTTGCCGACATTCATTTGGCAGACTGTTCCACACCTGAGAAGCAGCGAAACGAAAAGATCTCTTACCATAAGTGGAGGGTGTTTACCCTTGGAATCTTTACCAGGTTGTCCTGTCTAAGATTATAAAAAACTTCTTTCTTCTCAACAAGATTTTGTAAAATATGAGGAGAAATATCATTTAAAATTTTGAAAACTTCAGAGGCCATATCTTTCATACGCTTATACATGTAAAAAAAATCAAGTTTGTGCCTCCTTAAAATATCGAAGACTGGGGAAACATAGTCATTGTCAATAAAACGAAGTGCTCTCTCCTGGACTTTTTCCATTTTCCTAGTATTAGTCAATGTACAAAAGTGCCAGGCAAGTGGACAATAGTTAAAATTTGAAAGTATGAAAGACTTAAAAATGGTAATTTTCCCCTTCTTTGTAAGATTATTTCCCAGTCTTTTTAAAACAGCAAGTTGTTTGGCAGCATTTCTACAGAGTCGAGATATGTGTGCATCAAATTTAAGAACAAAGTCAATATCTACACCTAAAAGTTTTACAGTATCTTCGCACATAATCTCAAGGCCATCGATGTTAAAAGATTTAATAGAATTTGTTGTCTTCTTTCCAAAACATATAGCCTGGAACTTCTCTGGGTTGGCCTTCATACCATTAAAATTAAACCAGTCTATTAGAACTTTACTCTCTTTTTCTAAGCAATCTTTCATATGTGAAAAACTATCACCTATCTTAGAGAGAGTATTATCATCTGCATAATTATATAAAACACATTTGTCAACAAAGGTAAAAATATCATTCATAAAAATATTGAAAATCAGAGGTCCGACAATAGAACCCTGGGGGACTCCCTTCTTCACATCTGTCCATTCGCTGGTCTCTGGCCCCAGTCTGACCTGCTGCATTCTGTCACTCAGGTAGCTGCCGATGAAGTCAATAGCTGACTTACCCAGACCATAAGCTTGCAGCTTCCCGAGTAGCAGGTTATGAGGAATGCAGTCAAAAGCCTTGGACAGATCCATCAGAATAGCTCCTGCATGCTGATGGTTGTCCAAGGCCTGCCTCCAGTCCTCAAGAGCTCGCAGCAGGACAGACTGGCACCCATAACCGCTCCTGAAAGCTGCTAGGAAGGGATTAAAAATAGACTTAAAATATTCACCTAATTGGTTATGAATAAGTCTTTCAAAAATTTTTGACATAGAAGGTAAAATACTTACAGGCCTGAAGTTACTCTTATCCATAGGGTTGTTTTTCTTAAAAATCGGTAAAGACCTGTGCTTTCTTTAGGGCATTGGGAAAATGGGAAAACTTTACACAATGGTTAAAAAGGGATGTTATAACAGGAGTAAAAGCTACTGATTCTATCAAATGCATCAGTGACACATTCACAACTTATAAAATGTTTTCTCTAAAATAAAAAAAAAAACCTGTAGAATGAACCTACATTTATTCATTTATATATATTTGAAATTGATCATTTCAATTTTTGTCATATTCAACAGATATAAAAAATTGCTGGTTCTTTTTTTCAGGCACCATGCATGCATAGTGACATGAATACAGAAAGTTCATCCCTTGGACCTGTATACAAGTGTATGTATACATATACATACAATTAGCATCATATGAAGACTGAAGAATGTTGATTTGAGTGCTCTTGAAAGTAAACTTTTCCAATATGGACCTAGAAGATCATGAACAGAACATTTAAACAGTATTAATTTATTAAATGTTCCTTTCAACTGTAATCATTAAATAAAATTATGATGCAATACTTTTTCATTGTTTAACTTTGTAGAAATATTTGTTTATATTAGTCCTCTAGATCCAGTGATTATAATTCTTGCATCCATATGCCTGCCATTTGTTTGTCAGGGCATTGTGAGATAGCTTTTCAATTACTTTTAAAAATATAAGGATTTTTTTTACATATAGGCAATATAGATAACATTGTCTTGGATTTCTTAATTCTACTTTACAAAGAGAGTAGACTCAACATATAAATATTAAATTAAACCATAAAACTAGCAAGTTATTCTGAAATGTTAAAAATCTTTTTGTCTGAACCAAATTTCACATTTATTGTCTATGTGTAACTTGTACATAGACCATTTATGTATTAATACTGTAGTAACAGTGATTACAAACACATAGACTAAAATGTAGTATGTAGTACTATGTACATCTGTCTTTGATTTTGAGTTCTAAAACAAAAAAGTGGTACCTATTGGGAGGAGTTGTGACTTGGGCGGAGGGTGAAATACAGAAGAAATAGCTACACATGGAAAAAAGAAAGATATACAGTACCATATGGATTCAAAGTTGCTCCAAAATCAATGAGACTAAATAACCAAAAAAAAAGCCATGTAAACCCCAAATATGCAATGACCAGATCAATGATAAAGCACCCTTCCACTTCCAGTTATCTGTAGCTATTTCTTCTATATTTCAACCCCCCACTCAAGTTACAACTTCCCAACCTCATGATTCTTCTGTCTTTTAGCCCCCCACCCCCACCCCCCCCACCCCCACCCCCACCCCCCCCCAACACACACCCCCACCCCCCAACACACACATACCTGATTGATTGTCATGTTATTTCAGGTTCCTATTCAGGTGTATTATTCCTAAAAACCAAAAAAAGGTATACACACTGTGTACTCTCAAAGGAGGGAAACCACTTCATTCAAAAAATGGAATTTACAATTTCATCTTAATTTTGAAATTTTCAATTTAATTATTAATTACTGGACTATTAAAAACAGTATAGAACCCCTCGACAAAAGTACTGTGGTACAGACATTTCTCTTAATTAATTACTTTTCTTCAAAACTCAATCATCTTTTTCTCCAGAGCACAAAAGAAAACAGGAGAAACAAACAGAAAAGGAAAGTAACATACATGTAGGCCTATACTGTTTTCTGGGGAAATATATATGATGTGTTAAATTCTCACTAGCATAGGCCTACATGAATTTGAAGAATTAAATATTATCAATGTTTGAGAGGAATTTCCATAGTTTGTGATATTCTATCAGCAGCTACATGGAATGTAAGTTGTACATATATTCCTTGGTACGCTATACATATAGTCTACATCATAAAATGTTTATTTCCTTCATGGCTGGATCATTCATGTCATCTCTCTCACTAGAACTCAAATATTGTGTTGATCAAAAAATATACCAACCAGAGGATCATAGATATTTTATTCAAATCTCTGCAACAAAACTACACGAATAATTGAACACATATATTGGTACTTGTAAAATATTCTATGTTATGAGCTTATATTTATTTAGACACATGCTTTGACAGGCTACATGCAGTAGAGGACTTTTCTATGGAACGTTTTCTGTGGATGGTTTTTAAAGAGGGAAATTATGTTACGATTATTTGTAGATGTAAACCTTCAGATTGATTCGGTGATCGTCTCTAAATACGAACGTAAGGCTTATGCTGCAATAATTGCCCTGATGCTCGGGGCCCCAATGCTCTGCATCGGCCGAATATTTGTGTCGATTTCCCATGTACAAGATGCTTTTATCGAAAAATGCTTACAAAGCATTGTCATTAATGTAAGAATACTTCATTTGCATCAAATGTATCATCTCAAAACAACAATTTGCATACCGCATTAGTGGTTTATCACACGAAACGAAACCGACACGACTGAGAAACACATGTCCATGTTGATATTTCCACGCAGCCTCGTTTTCAAAGAGTTTGGAGAATTTATATTTAGAACTGCTAAATTTACACGGGGCTTCCCCAAAATTTCAATGGTCAAAACTGGACACCGTAAGCAGAACTTGACCATCATTATGGTATACAATGACTTTTGGAAGGCCAAAGAACGCATTTTGACTAGTTTCCTTTGCCCGACTATTCACTTTAAGGATATTCAAGTTTATTTTCATCAAACATTATTTTTCTGATTAAGTTCTCAAGTTTATTTTCATCATTTGGTTTTTTTTTTTGTAAAATCGATCAGATAATTGTGTTTAAAGGGGCAATTCACTCAGTATAATTCTTTTACATAAGCAAGAAGCAAAATATGGCATAAATGTATTGTTCTACATTTCTTATGAAACACATAACATAAAATATTGACAAATTCCACGTCATTGTTTAGTATTTTAATTAATATCGTTGAAATATCAAATCGTTGATCAATACGATTAAGCAGGTACAACATGGACGCTGTACCTATACCTGAGCCAAAGTCACGCATGTTAAACAAATAAACTACATAACCACTGAAAAGGTGATAAAATGATTTTTAGGCAAGACAATTCACCTAATAAGGTAAACACACTACTCTCAGAGCGATTTGAGCAGTTCTAGACAAAAGCTGCAGTACTATACGAGCAAGGGACAGGGTTCGGCATACAAGAAGTTCGACCACAATGTGTAATGGCGGACAGCGAGCGAGTTTAAACATCTACACACATGTCACAACCATGGGCTTTTCAGGCATATTACAGTAAAACCGACTGATCTAATTTCCATTAGAACTGGATTTTACCCGATATATATACAAATTTTAATGTTCTCTTAGACCGAATTGTCCCTTTAACTACTTCTGAAGTAAATCTGTTAAAATTTCTTCATAACTGGATCTTTTGTTGTCAATCCTCTGAATTAAAGCTGTTATTTGTTTACTTAAAACTCGATCAGTTAAATCATTTTTAACTTATAAAATAAAGTTATAAATTTCCTTATAATTCATAAACTGTATGCTACAATTTCATTTCACATTTTGACATTGTTAGTAGCAATCATAAAGTGATTTCGGCAGGAATGTTTTTATCTAAACATACGTAAGGCATAAAAACCACATTTTTACAGTACATAATTAATGTGTTGGAACTATCCTTTATAAGGCATATGAAACCATTTGAATGATTTTCACAGCTTATTCATCAAAACCTTATGGTTTTCAATAGATTAAATGGGAAAACATAATATGCCCTGCAGGTAGGGCGTTAGAATTATACCTGCTGCCCCTATTGCATGATCGTAAAAGGCGACTAAATTTAGGATCTTATCTTTTCTTTTCTTCCTAACTGACTTGATGTTTCCTAATGCCTCCCTTGGCACCGCCTCACTTTTGGCCTGGATTTGAGCGTTCGCCCCTGTGAGGAAGGCTCTGGGTTCTGTCCCCTTGCCGAGACACACCAAAGTCTATAAAAGTGGTAGTTTCTACTCCTGCTTAGGGCTCAGCATAACGGGAGTGGGACGACTGGTTCGCCCGTTGTCAGTATAATGTGACCGGGTGGGGTATGTCGCTTGGTGTCTTCGGCCGCATGCTTCAGTGATATAGCACTTTAAAAAGGGCAACAGTTCCACTATACAAGAAGACACAACACGAATATACCACAGTCTCCCAAAAAACGCACCTCGCACACATACACGCAACACACCGCATACATGGGAGGCCGTCCTTACATGACCCTTGCTGTTAATAGGACGTTAATTAATCAAACAAAGAAACAAACAAAAAGGGAAAACATAGCATGTCGGAATTTTTAGCCCAGTTACGGCACATGTAACTTTAATGATTACAAAGAGAAAGAAGGCAATATATAGTTTTGAACGGGCAACTACTAGAACATTCACAGATCCATCTTATCTCCTGCCAGTAGAGGCAAGTATATGTACGTATGTGGTGTCGAACATAAGCTTAAACCCCATACTTGTCAAGAAGTTATGAAACATATATTACAAAAATCAATATATAATTTTATCCCATGTTTTCTCATTTACATTATTGCAGTATGGTTTTTTTTACAATATCGCAGTAGCCTATTGCATCCTTCCAACTGTGTTTGCTGTAAAGCAGCAAGTGGAAAAAGGAAAGACGAGTCTCTCATAGAAACCCTTTTCATCTTTCATAATCAAATAATTATATAGAATGTATTTCGGTTTAATATTCATATTTTGCAGTGAACCTAGTGTAAAATTCAATTATACGTTAAAAGTGAATAAATCGTCCATACAAAAGTTTATATTGCTTTAGTTGACATAATCACATGCAATAATATCAATGAGTCGTTAAAAACAACAGTATTGATTTGGCAGACAGTAGTGCATAAGCGGTATTATTACGGTTACCATTGGTGACAGGGCAATGCATAGGAATCTCTCGCGTAATCAGATATATATCACATGCTAATATGTTGAATCTATCAAATAAGATGAAATCTTGTTTGACCTCAAAACCTTAAATACATTGTACTTTAGATGTTACAAATTATTTAGAAAACAAGAGAAAATTCCTTCATTCAAGTTCCGAACTTACCTCTGTGTCTTGGCTTTCACAACCAGGAAGTTCCAAGCATTACAATTGATTTGCGATATCGACGGACTTAGGTATGGTTATACGAATTTGTTCATGCACACACTGCATATATTAGGTAATTATATCTAGTATAGTCCACGGGGTACTTCTTAAAGACTTAACTCTTTGAATGGTGTGTTTTGTTTTATTTGTTCTTGTTAACGTTGTTGCTGCTGCAATAGCTACCACTCGAATAAGAAAATAAAATTATAGATAGGATCCTACCACATTGATCAATCAAAAGGATATATACAGAGAGAGAGAGAGAGAGAGAGAGAGAGAGAGAGAGAGAGAGAGAGGGGGGGGGGGTAAATAGAATATTTCCTTACCTTGAGGGTAAGACAGAAAAAAATCTGTAACCGAGGAGGATCACGACTATCTAATTCGAGGCTTGCCGAGGGTTAGACTGCCGTGAATCTCCTCCAAGGACACAGATTTATCTGCCCTACAGTATAGGTAGGTAATAATCTTCTTTTTCTGTCCCTGTAATTTCCAAGAGTTAAAAACTGCCTTAAACAATGTTTAACATTTTTTAGTATTAAAAAACTCCAATTTGATACAGTATATTAACCAAATTTATGACTTCGCTTTGGTTGAAATCGCGTATTTGCTCCTTCTCGGTAGTGATTTTTCCGTCGTACATTCAAGGTATGGAAAGAGCATATAAATGTAACCCTGTTTAAACAACTGTCTTATATAACTTCATTGACGATAATGGAACACGTATAATTTAATTTTTACAAAATGAGCTTCATACAGATTAAAGGGTATACAATTATGGAACAAATCGCATTGCTTTAAAAAAATATATCGCTGCAGATCAATTATACTTTTAACATTATCATCTATATTCAGTTAACAACAGAATTGTAATTCCAAAATTAGTCCTATCTAGTTATAGAGTTGATGATCTTGCATATCTAAGTTGATAAGGCCTAGTTCTTGAGTAACATGCCACAATTATGTATGTAATGGATTGCCTCACTACATAAAATCCCTATAATACCGCAAAAATATCGCCAAACACTGCAATTTGTCATCTGCGAACTTCTTTTAAGTGCCAATTTCCTAGTCCCCCGAACCTAACACCACATGGATCACCTTTATTGACTGAGGTATCATTAATATTTATATCACTCTGCTAGGCCTTCAGACATGCGTAAATAAGCACTAGACAATAGACTACAATTACCTATATACAATGTATTCACTATTCGTCCGTCGACGTGTCATTTGTTTTTCAGTAGTGTGGGTTTGCGACTTTAATATTAAGTGTAATACACATGGCGTGTGTTTGCGAAGACAGAGAACGTCTTTCCCTGCATATTGCGTAGGTAAATGAAGAACTCTATTGTGTTCTATTTTAAGGCATACAGAAAATTCCACTTGGGAATTACCCGATTTTCTCTCATACGAGAAATTTTTTTAATCTACATTTATGTAACAGGGCGAGAGTAGTATGCCACCAGCCAGACTCGAACCCGCGACCCTGGTTTTACTAGTCCCCCGATTTACCGAGAGACATCCCCCCTAGCGCGAAGCCAGAAGGCGACCGTATCACTATTACGGTTTAAATTAAAATTAAATTAAAACCCACTACATTTATGGCATAGATGATAGCTGTTGACATGTTTGTTATTACAAATCTAAGAGGATATGATAACTATTTCAGTTGCATCTTTAAAATATACGACATTTATGCGCATGTATCTAAATTGTTAAGCTACTAAATTGATACAAGCGAATGTATTATGTGTCGGTCACGTTCTAGTCCTATATTATACTATAAGTTGTTTATCTATATTATTAGTTGTTGTTTTTTTCTTAAATTTTGTCTAATATATAATATCATGCAAAAAATAATAGAAATAAAAAAAAATAAAAAAAAATAGCCTTAAGTAAGGAGGTTAAGCAGACCAGTTGCGTTTTTTCTGCGTAATGTAAACGCCGCTGTGCACCACGCCCGTTATAACGGCGAAAATCGGCACTGGACAAAGATGGTGGCATATGGGGGAACTACTGTATAGGCATAATAAGAAGAACAATATCTATATGACCACTACTTCTGGCATTCCCTATCAGACTAACATATTATTACAACTCAATCACTTCGAAAAACAAACGATACAATCTCAACAACTTTGAATTTACTTTTTTATTCAAAGTCGACTGAAGGATGTACCTTGAAAAAACCTTAAAATTTTGAACCATATTTATTTAATAAATATATATTTGCTTTCTTTTATTTTCGAAATGTGTTATTTTGTCGATTTGGGTTTTAACTAGAATGTATTTTGCAAAAGCAATAAAGCTAGGCAGTGCTACAGATGAAATACAACAAACACAACATGAAATATTAACAAATCCCACGTCATTGTTAAGTATTTTAAAGATGATCCACCGCTGACAAATGGTATTTTTTCACTATCAAAAATAGGAGCAGACGATTTAGCATTTTTCTTCAGTTACAAAAATTACTTACTTTACACCATTACCGCCGTTGAAAAGGTTGAGCTTCTAATTTTACTTCAAGTTAAAAATATGAAAAATAATTAATTGCATCCCGAAAAAAAATCCGTGGTTATATATCCTATATGGAATGATTGCGCCAAAGGAAAATAAATCCTTTTTTTATTATTTTTGTGTTAATTAGACATATATATATACGCTAAAACACCACTTATTGTTCAAATGATGAATATCATTTATACTCTGTCGGCGGTGGAGCATATTTAAATGATAGCGTTGAAATTCGAAATAGTAAAGCATTACGGTTAAGAATGTATAATATATACGCGGTACCAGTACCCGAGCCAATGTCACGTACGTTAAACAAATGAAACACAGAACCACTGCGGATTTTGTGAAATTATTTTTTTGGCAGGACAATTTACCTTATAATGTAAAAACACTACTGTAAGAGCGATTTGAGTAGTTCTTGACAGAAGCAATTCCACGAGCAACGGTCAGGGTTTGGCATACAAGATGTCCGACTGCAATGTGTAACGGCGGACAGCGAGCGAGTTTGAACATTTCTCACACAATTCACCATAATTGGCTTTCCTGGCATACTACAGCAAAAGTGTTCATGTAATTTGCAATAGAGTTTGTCACCGATATTGAATTGTCCCTTTAAAATATATCACGGACATAAATTACGGATTGCAAATAAAGAGAAATAAAAATGAGACACATATTATGTATAAATCATGAAATCTGAATATTCAACCACTAACCTTTGTTATTGGTAAATGTATCCGTTTGTGGCTTAGGGACAATGTAGTTTAATTATCCTACACATGACTACCAAACTTCCTCTCGCACTAGGTAGGCGGTTTGGGGCCCAATATGAACTTTATATTCTATATCATATGTTGTTGCCGTGTGGTTGAGTTCAACCAGGAAGGCTTTCCTTAGGCACAGATAACTGGAATACAAAAGATATCCGCAGTATTATATATTTGAAAATAGTTACTTGCATAACATAGGTAACACAATACATGGCTCATTTAAAAGCCTACTACCTATCCAAAACGAATTTTAATTTTTTCAAAGGGGAGTATAAAGGGAGATTGGTGATATTTGTAATGCCGCAAATGTTATCAACTTACCGCTAATACTACACTTATCACATCGTAAACTATTTGCTTAAAGTAAATAAAATATTAATTTTCATAATGCGGGTCGTCCTCACTACTTTGAGTTAGCTGACTATCACTGCGCTATTCACATAACAGTGAAATGAATCTTCTGTGAACATAAGTTGCGCAAAAAGTTTTACATTTATTTGGTGCAAAAACCTCATTTTAGGACTTATATATCAATTTCATTATGTTCTTTTATTATTGTTAAGAGACTTTTCAATTTTTATTTGGCAAGGTGTTGGGCCTTTAAAGAACGGAATCCATTAATAGTTGATCATGTCTGATGCAATTTTCATCTCAGTAATTGCATTTAAAAATAATCATTATAATTAGTTTAACATTTTATGACACTATACAAAATAACTCCATAATAGTTGTAACGTGAAAACATTTGGTCGCTTAACGTTCCAAATGTATGAAGAAATATTTAAAGCGATTAAGATTTTGATGCCAATCTATCCCGTGGATCGACACCCTTAGATTTGCAATGACCTGTTAGTCAGTATCCATACTTGTTAAGGGAAAAGACTTGACTATTTTATTAGTCCCCAATATAAGGTGTGGATAGTTTGATATATTTGACAACATTCCGAGTAGAACAAGAGGCCCAGAGGGCCTGTATCGCTCACCTGGTTTGTAATGCCTAGTAATGTTCTGAATACAGGTTCATTGATTCTTTTCTGAAGGAATTTGAATATATACCTCTAATTCCCCTATTGGGCCCCACTCTGCTCCAGGGGGTCAAAGCCAAAATTTACACAAATTCAAGGATTTTTCTGGGCCAAATTTGGTTTAAAATCCAAGCAGAACTATATGACTAGTAGCGATTTAGGATTTACCGCTATTTCCCATATTGGGCCTTGCCCCTCCTCCCCCCGGGTGTCAGAGCCAAAATTTATACAAGTTCTGTTCCCCTTCCTCCAAGGATGTTTCTGGCCAAATTTGGTTACAATCCATGCAGAACTCTTGGACAAGTAGCGATTTAGGATTTACCGCTATTTCCCATATTGGGCCCAGCTCCTCCTGCCCCCGGGGGGTCAGAGCCAAAATTTATACAAGTTCTGTTCCCTTCCCCCAACGATGTTTGTGGCCAAATTTGGTTACAATCCATGCAGAACTCTAGGACAAGTAGCGATTTATAGGATTTACCTCTATTTCCCTTATTGGGCCCTGCCCCTCCTGCCCCGGGGGGTCAGAGCCAAAATTTATACAAGTTCTTTCCCCTTCCCCCAAGGGTGTTTGTGGCCAAATTTGGTTACAATCCATGCAGAACTCTGGGACAAGTAGCGATTTATAGGATTTACCTCTATTTCCCCTATTGGGCCCCGCACTCCTCCTGCCCCCGGGGGGTCAGAGCCAAAATTTATAATACAAGTTCTGTTCCCCTTCCCCCAAGGCTGTTTGTGGCCAATTTTGGTTACAATCCATGCAGAACTCTAGGACAAGTAGCGATTTATAGGATTTTTTCCTCTATTTCCCCTATTGGGCCCCGCCCCTCCTGCCCCCGGGGGGGTCAGAGCTAAAATTTATACAAGTTCTGTTCCCCTTTCCCCGAGGATGTTTGTGGCCAAATTTGGTTACAATCCATGCAGAACTCTAGGACAAGTAGCGATTTATAGGATTTACCTCTATTTCCCCTATTGGGCCCCGCCCCTCCTGCCCCCGGGGGGTCAGAGCCAAAATTTATACAAGTTCTTTCCCCCTTCCCCCAAGGATGTTTGTGGCCAAATATGGTTACAATCCATGCAGAACTCTAGGACAAGTAGCGTTTTATAGGATTTACCTCTATTTCCCCTATTGGGCCCCGCCCCTCCTGCCCCCAGGGGGTCAGAGCCAAAAT
>NW_027187595.1:0-72647 GCF_041381155.1 Argopecten irradians | reverse complement strand
CTACATATAAAAAAGTCTAAATCATTCTGAACAAAACGGTATTTCTGATTTTTGGAAATGTTACATACAACGACCACAATACAGCCTTGAATAATGGTGATATTTCGCAGGTTCTCGGTAAATTTCCACAACAGACGAGATATTTCGGGGTCCCAGACGCCTTCCTTCGGAGCTATTCTCACCGATTGGACCGGCAAATGTACCATTTAAAAATGAGTGACATTTTTGAAATTTTCTGTAGAAGTGACTAAATATTATAAAATGAGTAAATAATGTATGCACTAATCATCAGATTTATGTTACAAAATGCGTCCAAAAAGTGCAACAGTGAAATGAATCTGTTTGTACTGTATCGAACGCACAAAATCATGGCGCAGACTATCGCGCCCCCTATAAGGAATGTGTATTGTTTGTATCCGGTTGAGTAAAAACGTTGAAGCCGCCTTGATGTTCAAGTTAAATCCGGCATTATCAGGTAAGTAATTGTTCATTTTACTTGTTATAGACATCAATATCATTATCGGTGGATATTAGTATTATCAGATATATTTGATTGTTTTTGTAGGCCTGCAAATATAACGTTAGGTACTGTTTACAGTCTGTTTATGATCATCATCGCGAGTGACTGTCTGACAACAGAACCATGCATGCGTTCTAAATCGTGGCTTAACAGCACGTAAACTGACAACTGTACCGCCTTTGAGGCAGATGCCGTTTGAATATATGTATCTCCTAATATATTGTTTGAGCATATGATTAAATTGTTAGTAGTTAAACCATAAAGTCATGCACATATCGTTTCGGTAGTGCGTAGGCTCACATGTAACTTACGTAGCTTCGATTTCGTTACATGTCATTTCGGTACATGCGGAAGTCTTTTCGGTATCATAAAATGAACATGGCGAAATGACTTTCAGAAGGTACCGAAATGACTTCAAGTAATCTGAATATTAGACAACTAAAGAAAACAAACCAGAAAAAATGGTAACAATGTAGTTTGACAATGGATATGATCAACATTATTACATGTACATTTTGTAGATACATGTACATTTGTATGCACTGCAGTTTTACATGACACATGATAATTGCTTGGGCTTAAAGGCCCAATATCCGTATCTTTCTTATTTTTTTTATGATTTAGAAGAATGTTGAAAAAAAAATTCCTGTTGTAAATCATGCAGAGACAGGACTAAATCGAAGTCAAGATGAGCGATTATGATTAGGAATACATGTATTTTGATAAAAATCAAATAAATATTAAAGATGCTCCACCGCCGACAGAGCATAAATGATATTCATTATTTGAACAATAATTGGTATTTAATTGTGTATATATATGTCTAATTAACCCCCAAAAAAATATATAAAATAATTTGCCTTTGGTGCATGCGAAATCAGTACTTCATTCCATATATGATATAGCGGCACAGAATTTTTTCGGGATGCAATTAATTAATTTTTTTTATATTTTTAACTTGAAGTAAAATTAGAAGCTCAAACTTTTCAATGGTGGTAATGGTGTAAAGTAAGTAACTTTTGTAACTGAAGAAAAATACTAAATCGTCTGCTCCTGTTTTTAATAGTGAAAAAATACTATTTGTCAGAGGTGGAGCATCTTTAAACATCTCTAGGTGGGTCCCACTTAGTCAAACAAGCCGAAGTTAGCCGACATTGTGCCGAGAACCTCATGTGACTCACTACCGCATCTATACGTAACGTCTGTTCGATCTCTTCCGAAAACAGGTCATGAACTTTCCGACTTCCGTTCGGCAATAATCGTAACTTCTATGGCGACCAGTTTAAAATGAAGCATGTTTACATGTATTGACTTTCAATAACTGCTGTATCAAAGTTATTAAAAAAAACATTATAAATATTGTTTAATATATCTTAATTTCAACTACATCTACAAATACTAACAATATCGGGGTCGAATTTAACTTTTTAAAATTTTGTTGATGGTTACGTATAGTGTGGCTTTAAGTTACTGTACAGACTGGGTGGGTGAGGTCATTATGTTAATGATGAAAATTCATTTCACAATTTTGCTGTGTTGTGTATAGTGATAGTCAACTACTGCGTAATAATTAGGATGCCGACAGGAATCATCAGATTGACCCGCGTTGTGAAAATTAGCATACATGTATAATATCACACCGACCCATTTATAGCAATGTTAAACACGGTCATGTCATAAATTTTGTTGTAAGACGAACACTATTGTGGCTTCGTAGTTATTAATGACCTCTATGATCTTGTAACTTGTATGATTATCTCGGTTGACACGTCGAATCCAAGCCTGATTTCGCCACTCTTACATAAAACAGAATTGAAATTTTGACCCAGAGCTTAAACCCTGGCTATTCTCTCAAGGATTCAATAGATCTAGAATTAAATAAACAATGTTCAAGAACATTTGTAAGATTTTTCCTTGTAAAGGAAGTCGTTGATATCTTCTTGGTGCCCCTGGACTCTGATCTGGTGGTCATTTATTGAGGTCAAGGTGCGCTTTAAACAAAGCACCACGGATGCCCTTTTTTCCTGTCAGAATCACTGAAGTTTTGACTATGTTTTGATTAATACTAGTTATGTGATGAATAGAATCTTACACTCATGGCTACATCATTTGAAATTTATTAAACTTAAATTTATAAAATTTGATATACCACGAGCCTTTAAGGATATTTTGACATTTTATTTCCAAAATAACAACAGTTTTTCTGTGTTTTTTTTTTAATCATGCAGTATATCTAGGTTAAAGGAGACCTAGTTATAACACTCACTATACAGTAGTGAATGTCAAACTTGTAACAGCCTCTTCAGTTTTAAGCATTTTAGAAGCCAGATAAATTATGAATTTGAGAAATGTTTTCAAATTTTTTCTAAATATAAAATTATATCTAAAAAAAATCATAAATTGAAAGCCATTTCGGTTAAGGTATAGACTTTTAAATATATGATTTGCTTGCTCTTGACATTTTTTTCATCTATAATGAATAACACTTGGAAACAGTAACTATTTTGAATACTAGTTCATGTACCTGTATATATATATAGGTAATCTTCCTCAATATAAAAATTAAATATGCTGTGTTATCTATTCATGTAAATGATTAATAAAACAAAAGAGAAGCATGAGCTTGGTATACTAGGTAATTCATTTCTGCGTATGTATAAAAGCTACAAATAGATCCTTAATGTGATGATTTATTTAACTGATTTTCATATCCTTCAGCAGTATCAAGGATTTAAAATGATTTAATTAACTGGTACCATATGTGTTTCCAATTCGAATGTAGAATACAGTTCTCTTTTTTTATTAGTTTAACGTCCTATTAACAGCCAGGGTCATTTAAGGATGTGCCAGGTTTGATGGTGGAGGAAAGCCTGAGAACCTTGAGAAAAACCACAGACCAGCTGTCAGTACCTGGCAAATTCTCCACATCGGATTCAAACTTGTGATCCAGAGGTGGACGGCTTGTGGTAATATGTCGGGACATCTTTACCACTCCGCCACCGTGGCCCCATGAATAGAGTTCTCATAAAAGGTCTCATAAATGTTATGATAATTAGAAAGCTTGGCACCTTATATAACCCATTACCCTAATTGCCCAACATCAATTAGCATTATACATTTCCAAGGCATTTCTTGATTAAAAGCATTATATTGTTAAATATCTTATGTAAGTATGATCAAATGCATGTATACCATCAAGGGTTGAAAATGACAACTGACTTAAAAGGGTACTTGGGTTTTGAATTAAAAACTTAATATTCTTAAAATGTTAATATGAACAGTTTTCATTGGGATTGGATAAAGGGAGGTAATTGGCTTATTTGTTTATTTTTAAAGGTATATTTTCTAGCAAGATGCTCAATATCACTAAAAGAATTGCGAAAACAGAGAAAGCTATGTTTTGTTATGGATTGAGTATTCAGTCAGACCAATATTGTCTATATTTTGACAATTTTTTTATCTAAATAAGGAAAAACAGTTTTCTTATTGATAAAATGGGGGTAGCAGAGACTTTTACATGATAATTCGTGATGTACATGTATAAGTACATGATATATTTCAAATCTGTGATGCCGTGTCATTATGAAACGATATACATGTAATCCATATTAAATGAATTCTGGTTATTTAGCTTGATTATAGCAGTAGTTTTATTTTGTTTTTTTTTTTTCTCTGTAAAAAACTGTTTAACATTTCTTGTTCTCTAAAATGTATGTATTTGTAAGAGAAAAAGTGTCCAGCCAGGCGATATTGTATATTATTACCAATATTTTACTTATTTTTTGAAAAAATGGGGGTAGCTAGCAGAGACTTTTACATGATTATTAATGAAAATGCATATTCCAGGCATCAATAGCAATTATGATGAACTCATTGCTTAATTGTATGTCATAGGGACAATTATAAAATGCCACATTCAAATTTTAAGTCTCCCTTTTTTTATTAATAAGAAAATAGCAGAGTAATAGCCTAATCCTTCTCCATACGCCAGGGGTTACTATCACTGACATAATATCTACCCCTGCACTATTTCATAATTAACTGATCGCCAGCTGTCAATCAAACCACATTGTTTGTTCCGACATTGAATAGAAACACGTGTGTTTGCGAGTAGAGGCGTGGCTATATTACACCTGGCAAATCGGTCAATGAAACTGCAGGCAACAGAAGACACAGGTAATTAGATCATTTAACGTACATCAAAGGAATTGTATAATATGGTTCACTGTGTTGGTTTGAAGTTGGGTGTCACTTTCTCTGTAATCTTGAAAGGAAGTCTTTGCAGGACTGTATCAGTTATTAGGTCAGCAGAGACGAAGTCTCCAGTGACCTATTCTAATAGCCTTTTGTCCGTCGTCGTGCGACAATAAATTACATTTTCGTCTTCTTCTCAAGAACCACTGAACTAAATTCAATGAAATTTTGCAGAAACTTTTCATTGCCAAAGATCAATAAAAAAATTGTGAATTATATGGTCCTCTAGACGCCTGAGGGTTTGGACCAAAAGGTGTCAAATAAGCTAAAACTTCAAAAATCCTCTTCTAAAATTCCGGAAATGGTAGAATCATATACTCTTCATAGATGGAATAACGTTTCCCCTTGGGGAGGGGGTCAAGTTTACTATAGTTTATATTGGTAAAACTCATTTTTGAGCATTATTTGTTCTTTTGTAATAGAAAATGAGTCAAATAATGTCAGAATTATCAGTATGAAATGGCCATTGAATCATATTAATGAAATTTCCATAACTAACCCCAGAGGCCTAATGGATGGGGCTAAAAGGGGTCAAATAGGATAGGCTAAAACTTCAAAAACCCTCTTCTGCAATTCTGGAAATGGTAGAATCAAATACTCTTCATAGATAGAAAGGTCTTAAGGTCCTTTACAAAAATTATGAATTATATATGACCCTGGGGTCTCATATTTCCCCCTGGGTAGGGGGTCATATTTACTATAGTTTCTATAGGGAAAACACATTTTTGAACATTATTTGGTCATTTGTAATAGAAAATGAATCAAATGTCAGAATTATCAGTATGATATGGCAATTGAATCCTATTAACACATTTTCCATGACTGACTCATAGGGGCCTGAGGAGTGGGTCCAAAAGGGGTTTCTTTTAATTCATAAATGCTTTTTAAAGATTTGAACCGAATTTGCAATTGTATCAGCACTCGGGTGACTGTCAAGGCCTCTTGGGCCTCTTGTTTACTTCTGAACTGCCTCCTATTTTACTATGAGAAATTAGTCCATGAGTGGGCATTACATCAGTGATAGTAACCCCTGGAATATTGAGAATGTAGCCAAGTGATTTTTACAAGCCTGGGATTGGTCAGTTTTTTTCTTCTGAAGTGGCTCTATTTTTACTATGAGATAGTCCAGGGGTGCATATTACGTCAGTGATAGTAACCCATGGAGTATTGGGGATGTAGCTTAAAAGGATTTCTCATTTCTTAATTACCTTCCTTTAATGTTTTTTTTATAGAAAATCAGTCAAAATGTATCTTTCAGGTTAACTGCCAGTATATATCATATAATGAACTACCAAGGTTGTTTAAATAAATAACCTTGACCTCTATTCAAGGTCACAGGGGTCAAATATGAAATGAAGAGGAAGAACGACAACTCTGTTATGACAGAGTTTTCGTTCTGGAACGAAATGTTAACATCTAATTAATCAACCCGCTTATTTTCGCGATTTGGGTAATAAGGAAATTATGTTATAAATTTTGTTAAAAATTTCAATGTAAGTTAATCTCAGCGTGATCTATCGATTGAAATAATCGTGTCAGCTATGAAAATTCTTTAAAGGTGATATTTTTTTGGTCAAACAGGCAAAAATCGGCATTTTGATCACTGGTTTCTGTTTAATTCGTCCTAGTGAAATAACTTACAAAGTTAGCAATCTGAGACTCTACATATAAAAAGTCTAAATCATTCTGAACAAAAACGGTATTTCTGATTTTTGGAAATGTTACATACAACGACCACAATACAGCCTTGAATAATGGTGATATTTCGCAGGTTCTCGGTAAATTTCCACAACAGATGAGCTATTTCGGGGTCCCAGACGCCTTCCTTCGGAGCTATTCTCACCGATTGGACCGGCAAATATACCATTTAAAAATGAGTGATATTTTATGAAATTTTCTGTAGAGGTGAATAAATATCATGAAATGCGTAACAAAATTATTCACTAATCACCACAATTGTGTTACAATATGCGCCCAAAAAGTGCAACAGTGAAATGGATCTGTTTGTACTGATTCGAATGCACAAAATCATGGCGCAGACTATCGCGCCCCCTATGAGGAATTAGTATATTGTTTGTATCCGGTTGAGTAAAAAACGTTGAAGCCGCCTGATGTTCAAGTTAAATTCGGCATTATCAGGTAAGTAATTGTTCATTTTACTTGTTATAGACATCAATATCATTATCGGTGGATATTACTATTATCAGATATATTTGATTGTTTTTGTAGGCCTGCAAATATAACGTTAGGAACAGTTTACAGTCTGTTTATGATCATCATCGCGAGTGACTGACAACAGAACCATGCATGCGTTCTAAATCGTGGCTTAACAGCACGTAAACTGACAATTGTACTGCCTTTGAGGCAGATGCCGTTTGAATATATGTATCTCCTATTATATTTGTTTGATCATATGATTAAATTGCTAGTTAGTTAAACCATAAAGTAATGCACATGTCGTTTCGGTAGTCCGTAGGCTCACATGTATCGCAGCTTCGTTACATGTCATTTCGGTACATGCGGAAGTCTTTTCGGTATCATAAAGTGAACATGGCGAAATGACTTTCAGAAGGTACCGAAACGTCTGTAAGTAATCTGAATATTAGACAACTAAAGAAAACAAACCAGAAAAAAAAATTAAAAGAAATGGTAACAATGTAGTTTGACAATGGATATGATCAACATTATTACATGTAGATATGGACATTTGTATGCACTGCAGTTTTACATGACACATTATAATTGCTTAGGTTTAAGTTACTGTACAGACTGGGTGGGTGAGGTCAATAATGTTAATGAAAATTCATTTCACAATTTTGCTGTGTTGTGTATAGTGATAGACAACTACATTTGTACTGCGTAATAAATAGGATGCTGACAGGAATCATCAGATTGACACATGTTGTGAAAATTAGTATACATGTATAATATCACTCTGACCCATTTAACAATGTTATATACGGTCATGTCATAAATGTTGTAAGACGAACGTTACTGTGGCGTCGTAGATATTAATGACGTCTGTGATGTTGTATGATTATCTCGGTTGACACGTCGTCGAATCCAAGCCTGATTTCGCCACTCTTACATAAAACAGAATTGAAACTAAACAAAGTAATCCCAATTTTGACCCAGAGCTTAAGCCCTGGCTATTCTCTCAAGGATTCAATAGATCTAGAATTCAATAAACATGTCTTTTTGCCCCACCATTTTCGCTGAGTGAAATGTTCTAAAAATGCACATTTGAAAGAAAAAAGGGTCCACCTACACATTTTTGAACTTTTTAGAAAATATTTCGCTGCGCGGCGTGTTTCCTAAAACATTCAATTATGTAATGTTCAAACCTTTAATAATGAAAATTCAATCCACACGAACTAGACTAAAAATGTCCATCAAGGGATTATACTATTTCAAAAAAATGCTTCTTAACAGATTTATTTGTTTATATGTCTTAGCAAGATAATCAGATGATTATTATTTTGAGTTACACAACAATGTGCCGATGGTGTGAATCCGGTATGTTCAGATTAAGCTGGGTTGCCTAATGGTAAGATGACACTCACAATTTTCATTTCTAAATGCAGGTAACTTCAAATCGAAAAATTACCATGTTCAGAAGGCTTAAAAATCATCAAAATACAAAATCGTAATATTTTTTCCCAGGGGAGACCCCCGGACCCCACAAAAACCCAAAACTCTTGCTACGGCAAATTCAACAAAATGCATCTTAAAACTCATCTCAGCCATTCTAAATACACCCTGTAGTAAAACTTTTTCCCGGGGAGACCCCTGGACCCCCTCAAACACCAAAATCTCGTGCCTACGGCGCTCGCAAATTCAACAAAATACGTCGTAAAACTTATCTCATCCATTCTAAATCGTAAATTTTTTTCCTGGGGAAATCCCTCGGACCCTCAAACACGAAAATCTCGCGCCTAAGGTGCTCGCAAATTCAACAAAATTCATCGTAAAACTCATCTCTGCCATTCTAAATAATAAAATTTTTTGCCGGGGAAACCCCCCAAATTAATTTCCTGTTAGCGACGCCACTGTATATAGATGTGTACAATGATTATATGTAATGATATATGAAAAAAGTAATATCAAGTATCTCCTGTGGGTGCGGGGCGCGGGGGGGGGGGGTTTTATGAAATATTGAGGACCTTTGCCCCCCATTACGTTTCATCATCCTACGCCACTGTCCTGTCAGAATCACTGAAGTTTTGACTATGTTTTGATTAATACTATAGTTATGTGATAAATAGAATCTTACACTCATGGCTATATCATTTGAAATTTATTAAACTTAAATTTATAAAATTTGAAATACCACGTACCTTTAAGGATATTTTGACATTTTATTTCCAAAATAACAACAGTTTTCTGGGTTTTTTAAAATATCATACAGTATCTAGGTAAAAGGAGACCTAGTTATAACGCTCACTATACAGTAGTGAATGTCAAACTTGTAACAGCCTCATCAGCTTGAGAAATGTTTTCAAAATTTTTAAATAAATAAAAAAAAAAAAATTCAAAAAAATTGATCAATTGAAAGCCATTTCGGTTAAGGTATAGACTTTTAAAGATGCTCCACCGCCGACAGAGCATAAATGATATTCATTATTTGAACACTGATTGGTGTTTAATCGTGTATATGTATATCTAATTAACACAAAAAAATATATAAGATATTTTATTTTGCCTTTGGTACATGCACAATCAGTACTTCATTCCATATAGGATATAGTGCCACGGAATTTTTTCGGGATGCAATTAATTATTTTTTGAATTTTTTACTTGAAGTAAAATTAGAAGCTCAAACTTTTCAATGGTGGTTATGTTGTAAAGTATGTAACTTTTGTGACCGAAGAAAAATACTAAATCGTCTGCTTTTGTTTTTGATACTGATAAAATACCTTTTGTCAGCGGTGGAGCATCTTTAAATTATGGTTTGCTTGCTGTTGACATTTTTTTCATCTGTGATGAATAACACTTGGAAACGGTAACTATTTTAAATACTAGTACCTATATACAAATGTATATATATATATATATATAGGTAATCTTCCTCATATATAAAAATATGATTAATAAAACAAAGGACTGAAGCATGAAAGATGTACCAAGTAATTCATTTCTGCGTATGTATACTGATTTTCATATCCTTCAGCAGTATCAAGGATTTAAAATAATTTAATTACCTGGTACCATATGTGTGCCAATTCGGATGTACAATTCGGATGTAGAATAGAGTTCTCTTTTTTTTTATTAGTTTAACTTCCTATTAACAGCCATGCAGGGTCATTTAAGGACGTGCCAGATTTGATGGTGGAGGAAAGCCGGAGAACCCGGAGAAAAATCACCGACCAGCTGTCAGTACCTGGCAAATTCTCCACATAGGATTCGAACTTGCAATTGTGACCCAGAGGTGGACGACTTGTGGTAATATGTCAGGACAACTTTACCACCTGGCCACCGTGGCCCCACTAATAGAGTTCGCATAAAAGGTTATGATAATTAGAAAGATTGGCACCTAATATAACCCATTACCCTAATTGCCCAACATGAAATTCCAATTAGCATTATACATTTCAAAGGCATTTCTTGATTAAAGCATTATATTTTTAAATATCTTATGTAAGTATGATCAGATGCATGTATACCATCAAGGGTTGAAAATGCCAACTGACTTACTTGTAAAAGGGTACGTGGGTGTTAAATTAAAAACTTTATATTCTTTAAATGGTCATATGAACAGTATTCATTGGGATTGGATAAAGGGAGGTAATTGGCTTATTTTTTTTAAGGTATATTTTCTAGCAAAATCCTCAATATCACTAAAAGAATTGCGAAAACAGAGAAATGTATGTTTAGTTTTGGATTGAGTATTCGGTCAGACCAATATTGTCTATATTTTGACATTTTTTTTCATCTACATGAGGAAAAACAGTTTCTTATTGAAAAAATGGGCGTAGCAGATCGAGACTTTTACATGATTATTCGTGATGTACATCTTTAAGTACATGATATTTTTCAAATCTTTGATGCCGTGTCATTATGAAACGATATCATCCATATTAAATGAATTCTGGTTATTTTTTTTTAAATATTTTTTTTTTTTTTTTTCAAGACATTTTTTAGTACATAACATAATACAGGCATATATACACATTCACTCCGACATACCATATACATTATACATGTATGTATAGTAATTGCAATCATATGAAGTACATACATACATTTATACATCTATTACATAGATTTATACATTTTCTGGTTATTTTAACTTGATTATAGCAGTAGTTTTATTTTGTTGTTGTTTTTTTTCTTTGTAAAAAAACTGTTTAACATTTCTTGTTCTCTAAAATGTATGTATTTGTAAGAGATTGAGTGCCAGCCAGGTGATATTGTCTATTATTACCAATTTTTTACTTATTTTTCGATAAAATGGGGGTAGCTACCAGAGACTTTTGCCTGATTATTCATGAAAATGCATATTCCAGGCAGCAATAGCAATTATGATGAACTACTTAATTGTATGTCATAGGGACAATTATAAAATGCCACATTCAAGTTTTAAGTCTCCCTTTATTTAAGAAAATAGCAGAGTAATAGCCTAATCCTTCTCCATACGCCAGGGGTTACTATCACTGACATAATATCTACCCCTGCACTATTTCATAATTAACTGATCGCCAGCTGTCAATCAAACCGCATTGTTTGTTCCTGGGGGTAGAGGCGTGGCTATTTTACACCTGGCAATCGGTCAATGAAACTGCAGGCAAAAGAAGACACAGGTCACTAGATCATTTAACATACATCAAAGGAATTTTATAATGTGGTTCACTGTACATATGTGTTGGTTTGAAGTTGGGTGTGACTTTCTCTGTAATCTTGAAAGGAAGTCTATGCAGGAATCAGTTTTGAGGTCAACTGAGATGAAGTCTCCAGTGACCTAATCTAATTTTGCAGAGACTTTTCAAGGCCAAAGGTCAATCAAAATTGTGAATTATATGGTCCCCTAGGAACCTGAGGGTTGGGGCCAAAAGGGGTCAATTAGGCTAAAACTTCAACAATCTTCTTCTAAAATTCTAGAAATAGTGGAATCAAATACTCTTCATAGATGGAATCACGTGGGGAGGGGGTCACGTTTACTATAGTTTATTTAGGTAAAACACATTTTTGAACATTATTTGGTCATTTGTAATAGAAAATGAGTCAAATGTTGTCAGAATTATCAGTATGATATGGCCATTGAATCCTATTAACAAATTTTCCATGATTGACCCACAGAGGCCTGAGGAGTGGGTCCAAAAGGGGTTTCTTTTAATTCATTAATGCTTTTTAAAGATTTGAACCAACTTTGCAATGTTACGTCAGTGATAGTAACCCCTGGAGTATTGAGGATGTAGCCAAAAATGATTTCTGCTAGCCTGTGATTGGTCAGTTTGTTTCTTCTGAAGTGGCTCCAATGTTACTATGAGATAGTCCAAGAGTGGATATTACGTCAGTGATAGTTACCCATGGAGTATTGAGGATGTAGCTTAAAAGGATTTTTTCAGTTTTTAATTACATTCCTTTATTGGTGTTTTTATAGACAATCAATTATATTGTATCTTTCAGGTTAACTGCCAGTATATATTATTCAATGAACTACCAAGGTTGTTTAAATAAATAACCTTGACCTTTATTCAAGGTCACAGGGGTCAAATAGACTAAAATCCTTAAATGACTTCCAGCTCTGGTATATTTTTAGGCCAGGAAGATCTATTGTCATCATGCATCGTCCGTCATCGTGCGCCGTCCGCTATCGTGCGCCGTCCGCAGTCTGCAGTGCAAAACTTTTTCATTCAAACGAAAGGCCCAGGGTACTGATATTTGGCCTGTACCATGCTGGGATGAAGGGCTACCAAGTTTGTTCAAATGAATGACCTTGACCTTCATTCAAGGTCACAGTGGTCAAAAGGGCTACAATCTTAAAACAAATTCTTATCATGAACCAAATGGCCCAGGGTACTCATATTAGGTTTGCGGCATGCTGGGATAAAGGGCTGCCAAGTTTGTTCAAATAAATGACCTTGACCTTCTTCAAGGTCACAGGGGTCAAATAGGCTAAAATTATTTTAAACAACTTCTTGTGAATAACTAAGAGGCTTAGAGACCTGATATTGGATCTGTGGCATGCTAGAATGAATGGCGACCAAATTTGTTCAAACAGATGACCTTGACTTTCATTCAAGGTCACAGGGGTCAAATAGGCTAAAATCTTTAAACGACTTTATGTGAATAAGTAAGTAGCCTAGAGACCTGATATTGGGCCTGTGACATGCTGATATGAATGGCTACCATCTTTATTCAAATGAAGGCCAATGACCTTCATTCAAGGTCACAGGGGTCAAATAGGGTAAAATCTTAAAACGACCTCTTGTGAATAACTAATAGGCCTAGAGATCTGATATTGGGTCTGTGGCATGCTAGAATGAATGGCTACCAAATTTGTTCAAACAGATGACGTTGACTTTCATTCAAGGTCACAGGGGTCAAATAGGCTAAAATCTTTAAACGACTTCATGTGAATAAGTAAGTAGCCTAGAGACCTGATATTGGGCCTGTGACATGCTGATATGAATTGCTACCAACTTTGTCCAAATGAAAAACAGTGACCTTCATTCAAGGTCACAGGGGTCAAATAGGGTAAAATCTTTAAACGACCTCTTGTGAATAACTAAGAGGCCTAGAGATCTGATATTGGGTCTGTGGCATGCTAGAATGAATGGCTACCAAGTTTGTTCAAATGAAGGACCTTGACCTTCACTCAAGGTCACAGGGGTCAAAAAGGCTAAAATCTTTAAACGACTTCTTCTCAAGAACCAAAAGGCCCAGGGTACTCATATTGGGTCTGTGGCATGCTTGGATGAAGGGCTATCAAGTTTGTTCAAATAAATTATCTTGACCTTCATTCAGGTCAAATAGGCTAAAATCTTTAAGGACTTCGTGTGAATAACTTAATGGCCTATAGAGACCTGATATTGAGCCTGTAACATGAATGACTACCTTGAGACTGGAAATTGGATTTGCAGCATGGTGGGGATCAAGGGACCTTCATTCATGGTCTAATTCATTAAATATATCAGGACCTGGACTTCTTCTAATAAATTATTTCTTTTTGGATTGCCTTAACTGTGTGCCACTACTTTATTCTTTGATGTGTTGTATTGTGCCAATAGTCAGATGACCGTTAAGGCCCATCGGCCTCTCGTTCATAACCTAATGGAATTGGTCCCGTTTAAGGGTAACAACAAGAGTTATCTTCCCTTTCTCTTCTCTTCATTTCATCCGCGACACTCCTTCAGGTGTCGCCCAACTAGTAGACTAAAATCCTGAAATGACTTCAAACTCTGGTATATTTTCCATAACCTAATGAAATTGGCCCCGTTTAACAGTAACAACAAGAGTTATCTCCCATTTCTCTTCTCTTCATTTCATCCGCGACACTCCTTCAGGTGTCGCCCAACTAGTATGAAATGAAGAGTAAGAACGACAACTCTGTTATAAACAGAGTTTTCGTTCTGGAACGAAATGTTAACACGGCTAAATAAACCTATCAACCCGCTTATTTTCGCGATTTGGGTAATAAGGAAACTATGTTATAAATTTTGTTAAAAATTTTAATGTAAGTTAATCTCAGCGTGATCTATCGATTGAAATAATCGTGTCAGCTATGAAAATTCTTTAAAGGTGATATTTTTTTGGGTCAAACAGGCAAAAATCGGCATTTTGATCACTGGTTTCTGTTTAATTCGTCCTAGTGAAATAACTTAAAAAGTTAGCAATCTGAGACTCTACATATAAAAGTCTAAATAATTCTGAACAAAACGGTATTTCTGATTTTTGGAAATGTTACATACAACGACCACAATACAGCCTTGAATAATGGTGATATTTCGCAGGTTCTCGGTAAATTTCCACAACAGACGAGATATTTCGGGGTCCCAGACGCCTTCCTTCGGAGCTATTCTCACCGATTGGACCGGCAAATGTACCATTTAAAAATGAGTGACATTTTTGAAATTTTCTGTAGAAGTGACTAAATATTATGAAATGAGTAAATAATGTATGCACTAATCATCAGATTTATGTTACAAAATGCGTCCAACAAGTGCAACAGTGAAATTAATCTGTTTGTACTGTATCGAACGCACAAAATCATGGCGCAGACTATCGCGCCCCCTATAAGGAATGTGTATTGTTTGTATCCGGTTGAGTAAAAACGTTGAAGCCGCCTTGATGTTCAAGTTAAATCCGGCATTATCAGGTAAGTAATTGTTCATTTTACTTGTTATAGACATCAATATCATTATCGGTGGATATTAGTATTATCAGATATATTTGATTGTTTTTGTAGGCCTGCAAATATAACGTTAGGTACTGTTTACAGTCTGTTTATGATCATCATCGCGAGTGACTGTCTGACAACAGAACCATGCATGCGTTCTAAATCGTGGCTTAACAGCACGTAAACTGACAACTGTACCGCCTTTGAGGCAGATGCCGTTTGAATATATGTATCTCCTAATATATTGTTTGAGCATATGATTAAATTGTTAGTAGTTAAACCATAAAGTCATGCACATATCGTTTCGGTAGTGCGTAGGCTCACATGTAACTTACGTAGCTTCGATTTCGTTACATGTCATTTCGGTACATGCGGAAGTCTTTTCGGTATCATAAAATGAACATGGCGAAATGACTTTCAGAAGGTACCGAAATGACTTCAAGTAATCTGAATATTAGACAACTAAAGAAAACAAACCAGAAAAAATGGTAACAATGTAGTTTGACAATGGATATGATCAACATTATTACATGTACATTTTGTAGATACATGTACATTTGTATGCACTGCAGTTTTACATGACACATGATAATTGCTTGGGCTTAAAGGCCCAATATCCGTATCTTTCTTATTTTTTTATGATTTAGAAGAATGTTGAAAAAAAAATCCTGTTGTAAATCATGCAGAGACAGGACTAAATCGAAGTCAAGATGAGCGATTATGATTAGGAATGTTTTTGATAAAAATCAAATAAATATTAAAGATGCTCCACCGCCGACAGAGCATAAATGATATTCATTATTTGAACAATAATTGGTATTTAATTGTGTATATATATGTCTAATTAATTAACCCAAAAAAATTATATAAAATAATTTGTTTTGCCTTTGGTGCATGCGAAATCAGTACTTCATTCCATATATGATATAGCGGCACAGAATTTTTTTCGGGATGCAATTAATTATTTTTTATATTTTTTAACTTGAAGTAAAATTAGAAGCTCAAACTTTTCGATGGTGGTAATGGTGTAAAGTAAGTAACTTTTGTAACTGATGCAAAATACTAAATCGTCTGCTCCTGTTTTTAATAGTGAAAAAATACCATTTGTCAGCGGTGGAGCATCTTTAAACATCTCTAGGTGGGTCCCACTTAGTCAAACAAGCCGAAGTTAGCCGACATTGTGCCGAGAACCTCATGTGACTCACTACCGCATCTACGTAACGTCTGTTCGATCTCTTCCGAAAACAGGTCATGAACTTTCCGACTTCCGTTCGGCAATAATCGTAACTTCTATGGCGACCAGTTTAAAATGAAAGCATGTTTACATGTATTGACTTTCAAGAACTGCTGTACCAAAATTATTTTAAAAAACCCATAAATATTGTTTAATATATCTTAATTTCAACTACATCTACAAATACTAACAATATCGGGGTCGAATTTAACTTTTTAAAATTTTGTTGATGGTTACGTATAGTGTGGCTTTAAGTTACTGTACAGACTGGGTGGGTGAGGTCATTATGTTAACGATGAAAATTCATTTCACAATTTTTCTGTGTTGTGTATAGTGATAGTCAACTACTGCGTAATAATTAGGATGCCGACAGGAATCATCAGATTGACCCGCGTTGTGAAAATTAGCATACATGTATAATATCACACCGACCCATTTATAGCAATGTTAAACACGGTCATGTCATAAATTTTGTAAGACGAACACTATTGTGGCTTCGTAGTTATTAATGACCTCTATGATCTTGTAACTTGTATGATTATCTCGGTTGACACGTCGAATCCAAGCCTGATTTCGCCACTCTTACATAAAACAGAATTGAAATTTTTGACCCAGAGCTTAAACCCTGGCTATTCTCTCAAGGATTCAATAGATCTAGAATTAAATAAACAATGTTCAAGAACATTTGTAAGATTTTTCCTTGTAAAGGAAGTCGTTGATATCTTCTTGGTGCCCCTGGACTCTGATCTGGTGGTCATTTATTGAGGTCAAGGTGCGCTTTAAACAAAGCACCACGGATGCCCTTTTTTCCTGTCAGAATCACTGAAGTTTTGACTATGTTTTGATTAATACTAGTTATGTGATGAATAGAATCTTACACTCATGGCTACATCATTTGAAATTTATTAAACTTAAATTTATAAAATTTGATATACCACGAGCCTTTAAGGATATTTTGACATTTTATTTCCAAAATAACAACAGTTTTTCTGTGTTTTTTTTTTAATCATGCAGTATATCTAGGTTAAAGGAGACCTAGTTATAACACTCACTATACAGTAGTGAATGTCAAACTTGTAACAGCCTCTTCAGTTTTAAGCATTTTAGAAGCCAGATAAATTATGAATTTGAGAAATGTTTTCAATTTTTTTCTAAGTATAAAATTATATCTAAAAAAAAATCATAAATTGAAAGCCATTTCGGTTAAGGTATAGACTTTTAAATATATGATTTGCTTGCTCTTGACATTTTTTTAATGAATGAATAATGAATAACACTTGGAAACTATTTTCAATACTAGTTCATGTACCTGTATATATATATATAGGTAATCTTCCTCAATATAAAAATTAAATATGCTGTGTTATCTATTCATGTAAATGATTAATAAAACAAAAGAGAAGCATGAGCTTGGTATACTAGGTAATTCATTTCTGCGTATGTATAAAAGCTACAAATAGATCCTTAATGTGATGATTTATTTAACTGATTTTCATATCCTTCAGCAGTATCAAGGATTTAAAATGATTTAATTAACTGGTACCATATGTGTTTCCAATTCGAATGTAGAATACAGTTCTCTTTTTTTATTAGTTTAACGTCCTATTAACAGCCAGGGTCATTTAAGGATGTGCCAGGTTTGATGGTGGAGGAAAGCCTGAGAACCTTGAGAAAAACCACAGACCAGCTGTCAGTACCTGGCAAATTCTCCACATCGGATTCAAACTTGTGATCCAGAGGTGGACGGCTTGTGGTAATATGTCGGGACATCTTTACCACTCGGCCACCGTGGCCCCATGAATAGAGTTCTCATAAAAGGTCTCATAAATGTTATGATAATTAGAAAGCTTGGCACCTTATATAACCCATTACCCTAATTGCCCAACATCAATTAGCATTATACATTTCCAAGGCATTTCTTGATTAAAGCATTATATTGTTAAATATCTTATGTAAGTATGATCAAATGCATGTATACCATCAAGGGTTGAAAATGACAACTGACTTAAAAGGGTACTTGGGTTTTGAATTAAAAACTTAATATTCTTAAAATGTTCATATGAACAGTTTTCATTGGGATTGGATAAAGGGAGGTAATTGGCTTATTTGTTTATTTTTTAAGGTATAATTTCTAGCAAAATGCTCAATATCACTAAAAGAATTGCGAAAACAGAGAAAGCTATGTTTTGTTATGGATTGAGTATTCAGTCAGACCAATATTGTCTATATTTTGACAATTTTTTTATCTAAATGAGGAAAAACAGTTTCTTATTGATAAAATGGGGGTAGCAGAGACTTTTACATGATAATTCGTGATGTACATGTATAAGTACATGATATATTTCAAATCTGTGATGCCGTGTCATTATGAAACGATATACATGTAATCCATATTAAATGAATTCTGGTTATTTTAGCTTGATTATAGCAGTAGTTTTATTTTGTTTTTTTTTTCTCTGTAAAAAACTGTTTAACATTTCTTGTTCTCTAAAATGTATGTATTTGTAAGAGAAAAAGTGTCCAGCCAGGCGATATTGTATATTATTACCAATATTTTACTCATTTTTCGAAAAAATGGGGGTAGCTAGCAGAGACTTTTACATGATTATTAATGAAAATGCATATTCCAGGCATCAATAGCAATTATGATGAACTCATTGCTTAATTGTATGTCATAGGGACAATTATAAAATGCCACATTCAAATTTTAAGTCTCCCTTTTTTTATTAATAAGAAAATAGCAGAGTAATAGCCTAATCCTTCTCCATACGCCAGGGGTTACTATCACTGACATAATATCTACCCCTGCACTATTTCATAATTAACTGATCGCCAGCTGTCAATCAAACCACATTGTTTGTTCTGACATTGAATAGAAACACGCGTGTTTGCGAGTAGAGGCGTGGCTATATTACACCTGGCAAATCGGTCAATGAAACTGCAGGCAACAGAAGACACAGGTAATTAGATCATTTAACATACATCAAAGGAATTGTATAATATGGTTCACTGTGTTGGTTTGAAGTTGGGTGTCACTTTCTCTGTAATCTTGAAAGGAAGTCTTTGTTATCTTGAAAGGAAGTCTTTGCAGGACTGTATCAGTTATTAGGTCAGCAGAGACGAAGTCTCCAGTGACCTATTCTAATAGCCTTTTGTCCGTCGTCGTGCGACAATAAATTACATTTTCGTCTTCTTCTCAAGAACCACTGAACTAAATTCAATGAAATTTTGCAGAAACTTTTCATTGCCAAAGATCAATAAAAATTGTGAATTATATGGTCCTCTAGAGGCCTGAGGGTTTGGACCAAAAGGTGTCAAATAGGCTAAAACTTCAAAAATCCTCTTCTAAAATTCCGGAAATGGTAGAATCATATACTCTTCATAGATGGAATAACGTTTCCCCTTGGGGAGGGGGTCAAGTTTACTATAGTTTATATTGGTAAAACTCATTTTTGAGCATTATTTGTTCTTTTGTAATAGAAAATGAGTCAAATAATGTCAGAATTATCAGTATGAAATGGCCATTGAATCATATTAATGAAATTTCCATAACTAACCCCCAGAGGCCTAATGGATGGGGCTAAAAGGGGTCAAATAGGATAGGCTAAAACTTCAAAAACCCTCTTCTGCAATTCTGGAAATGGTAGAATCAAATACTCTTCATAGATAGAAAGGTCTTAAGGTCCTTTACAAAAATTATGAATTATATATGACCCTGGGGTCTCATATTTCCCCCTGGGTAGGGGGTCATATTTACTATAGTTTCTATAGGGAAAACACATTTTTGAACATTATTTGGTCATTTGTAATAGAAAATGAATCAAATGTCAGAATTATCAGTATGATATGGCAATTGAATCCTATTAACACATTTTCCATGACTGACTCATAGGGGCCTGAGGAGTGGGTCCAAAAGGGGTTTCTTTTAATTCATAAATGCTTTTTAAAGATTTGAACCGAATTTGCAATTGTATCAGCACTCAGGTGACTGTCAAGGCCTCTTGGGCCTCTTGTTTACTTCTGAACTGCCTCCTATTTTACTATGAGAAATTAGTCCATGAGTGGGTATTACATCAGTGATAGTAACCCCTGGAATATTGAGAATGTAGCCAAGTGATTTTTACAAGCCTGGGATTGGTCAGTTTTTTTTCTTCTGAAGTGGCTCTATTTTTACTATGAGATAGTCCAGGGGTGCATATTACGTCAGTGATAGTAACCCATGGAGTATTGGGGATGTAGCTTAAAAGGATTTCTCATTTCTTAATTACCTTCCTTTAATGTTTTTTTTATAGAAAATCAGTCAAAATGTATCTTTCAGGTTAACTGCCAGTATATATCATATAATGAACTACCAAGGTTGTTTAAATAAATAACCTTGACCTCTATTCAAGGTCACAGGGGTCAAATAGACTAAAATCCTGAAATGACTTCAAACTCTGGTATATTTTCCATAACCTAATGAAATTGGCCCCGTTTAACAGTAACAACAAGAGTTATCTCCCATTTCTCTTCTCTTCATTTCATCCGCGACACTCCTTCAGGTGTCGCCCAACTAGTAGCCTATCATCACATAGGATTTGTATTCGAAATAATTAAACTTTAAAAAAAAAATGTTGGCATTAATGAAATTAAAATGAAAATCAAGACGAAAACATTTAAATTGCAGTAACTATTTGGACGCTATCCAAATACCAAATGAACTAGAAACTTGGCGGGCTTTTCACTATATTTAGTTTACAATACCGTCATTGCCAGGTAAGTTAAGAACTAGGTAATGCATGGGTTTTGAAGTTGTAACCAATAAATGACCTTGACTTTCAGCCCCGAATAAAAATGTTATAGTGAAGATCTACATGAAGTTTGATCAGCCGAAGAGAACTCTCATCTTAATCCAATTCATATTTCCAAATTCGTTTGAGCAAATGATAACGTGATCGAATGTGCCTTAACGCCATCTGACTTGCGGCGTTGTTAAGTATATATACCCCGGTATGTATATTTAAACTCTGGACCACTGTGACCTTGAACGTATGAAGACTCTTGTCATTTTGGTTATTGTTGAGTCATTTCGACTTGCTTACCAACATATGAACATACTGTTACATAGGTTTTTAGGGGGAGTTATCTTTCTTTGCGCAGATTAAGTTTGATCAGCCCAAGAGAACTCTCATCTTAATCCAATTAATATTTCCAAATTCGTTCGAGCAAATGATAACGAGATCGAATGCGCCTTAACGTCATCTGACTTGCGGTGTTGTTAAGTATATATACCCCGGTATGTATATTAAACTCTGGACCCCTGTGACCTTGAACGTATGAAGACTCTTGTCATTTTGGTTATTGTTGAGTCATTTAAAGATTTGAACATATATGACTCATGTGACCTTGAATATGGGTCAAGGTCATTCCTAATATCTGACTTCATAGCCCATCCCCTGGACATCTTATATATGAAATATGAAGATCATAGACCTCACAGAACTTCAGGAGAAAAGTTTTCAAGTTTATTGTTAAAAAACAGGAACTTTAACATTTGACCCTTACCGGAAACCGGAAGTTGCCATTTTTTGTAATAACATGTAGAGAGAAAAAGTTTACGCTTAAGATTATCTGCAAAAAATACTATTTTTTGGATGAACTCTGTGAAAAGAACTGTTAGTGAGTTATAAGCATTTTTAAATTTTAAGATATGACGTCATAGCGGCCATTTTGTTTTTTTTTGATGAAGATGAAAATCATATCAAACGTTAGAGAACATTAGAGGGGTCTTTTCTATAGCAATTGTAGACTATATTAGTCATTCAGTTCGACAATATATAATGTTAATTATAGCAAAATAAAAATTCCAACGTTGGAAATATTGCAAGTACATTCATTATTTACATACACCAGTACCTAGAATAACCATTTATTTCATCTAGACTAAATAATTTACAAATCCCATACACCGCCTACAAGGAGACGTCCTTGGCCTAACGCTACCCACGATGCTCTCGATCGTGGTCTTATATTATGTAACTTTTCATGGGATATTAAATCTAGATATATCTGTTTTCGACATTTAAATTTCTTTGAACATGTGTAAAAGAAGCAGTCTCAACTGCTATTCCGAGGCCGTAAAATGCAATCTTGATCACCTAAGCCAAAACACAGGGGCACGCAAATTATGACAGAAACGTTTACTAGTAATTTGATACGTATGTCATTTAAAAGTATTGGAGACCTTTTGATATGCACGTGTATATATCATGACGTTTCTAGTGGCTTCCCGTATTATTTTTTGTGAAAAATGAATTATATATATTATATATATGTTATAAAATTCGGTTAGCTTTTTTATTGTCATTATTGTTATATACACTGTATGTGATATTTAAACGAAAACACATATGTTACCTAAGAAGCCAATCATATATATATAATGTAAGTATCGGTTAGCTTGTTAACTTACATTATATATAATAATAATAATAAAAATACTGTAAGAGATATCTTCATAATTCCAATTGTTCTGAAATCAGAACGATTTTTAAAGTGTTCCAGCAAAATTAATGTAGTGTAACTTACTTACTTTTGGAGAAAATCGTCTTTTTGTGTCCCTATTCCCTGATGCAAATTTTCACTTGGAAGGTTTTTATCACTACGGTGTTTATTCACGTTGAAAACAAGCGTTCTGACGCCCTTCGCGGGTTAAGTTCATTTTACGAATTTAAAATCAACAAAAGGAGAGGAATAATATCAAGAAAACAATGCATTTTCAGCTCTAATATCGACATTAGTCGGGCACAAAACCCGATATCGGATAATAAGAATTTCCTGTAATAGTTGCAATAGGAAAATATTACGATGTCAGTAAATAAATGTTTAATTTCTTTCGTTTGATTCAATTTCTAAATTTGTTGACTTGATCCCCAACATTCCAGTGACGTCACTTTTAGTAGGAGTGAATGAAACAGCAGTCAGTCCCGCCAAACAGTGACGTCACAATCACCGGAATGACGTCGCTTACATAATTCCCACGGTAGTAAAAAGGAGTACACACTCATTCGGTTTAGTGAATGCAACTTTTCGTGATCATCAAAGAAGCGTTTCGCTTTGAGCGAAATCGTGTAAATAACAGACAATTTGCTTTCTTTTGAATACCATCTTCTGTATGTATAATGAAAAAGTTACAGGATAAATAGAATACCCGGTCACTATCTTACAATATAAGTTTTATTTTGGTGTCGACAGGGAAAACAGAGATGACTCTGCAAAACCTCCTCATCTCATCTAATCGCAAAAACGATAGCAGCATCGATATTAATTATAGCAAAATAAAAATGTCCAACGTTGGAAATATTGCAAGTACATTATTATTTACATAAACCAGTAATTAGAATAATCATTTATTTCATCTAGACTAAATAATTTGCGAATCCCATACACCGCCTGCAAGGAGACGATCTTGGCCTATCGCTAGCCACGATGCTCTCGATCGTGGTCTTATATTATGTAACTTTTCATGGGATATTAAATCTAGATATATCTGTTTTCGACAGTTAAATTTCTTTGAACATGTGTAAAAGAAGCAGTCTCAACTGCTATTCCGAGGCCGTAAAATGCAATCTTGATCACCTCAGCCAAAACACAGGGGCACGCAAATTATGACAGAAACGTTTACTAGTAATTTAATACGTATGTCATTTTAAAGTATTGGAGACCTTTTGATATGCACGTGTATATATCACGACGTTTCAAGTGGCTGCCCGTATTATTTTTTGTGAAAAATGAATTTATATATATTATACATTGTATATATGTTATAAAATTCGGTTAGCTTTTTTATTGTCATTATTGTTATATACACTGTATGTGATATTTAAATGAAAACACATATTTTACCTAAGAAGCCAATTACATATATAATGTAATTATCGGTTAGCTTGTTACTTACATAATATATACTAAAAATAATAAAAATACTGTTAGAGGTATCTTCATGATTCCAACTGTTCCGAAATCAGAATGATTTTTTTAGTGTTCCAGCAAAATTAATGTATTTTATTTTTCTTACTTTTTGAGAAAATCAACTTTTTATGTCGATGCAAAAATTCACTTGGAAGGTCTTTATCACTACGGTGTTGATTCAGGTTGAAAACAAGCGTTCTGACGCCCTTCGAATTTGCGAATTCAAACTCAACAAAAGTAGCGGAATAATATCAATAAACCAGATATTTTCAGCACTAAATATCGAGATTAATCAGGCATAGAACTCGATACCAGGTAAAAAGAATTTCCTGTAACAGTTGCGATATGAAAACATTGCGATGTGAGTAAATAAGTGATTAATTTCTTTATTCTGATTACCATTTCTAAATTTGACGATTTGATCCCGAACATTCCAATGACGTCACTTTTTAGTCCTCTATATGAGCCCGGGTGATTCCGACCTGGCAAGCTGACGTTTTGAAGGATTGAATAAGCACTCATTTGCGGTATTATGGTGGCAATTTGCACTCGTATACAGCTTAACATAGTTTAAAATAATAGCGTTACTTTATCTTGGAACATTTCATTACTTAAACGTCACTTTGACAAAAAGAAACAGTAGGCCTACGTAGGCTACAATGTAAATCTTACAGCGTTTGTGGATACAAGGCTTCGTTTAGTAGATGAATTTCATGAAATATTGCACAAAAAACATCATTAACGTGCTTCTGACACATATAATTAATGAGTTGAATTGAATATATTTGACATTGTGTGTAAAAAATCTATTTTGGTCTTTCGCCGTCGGAAAACCGATGAAACCGCGGTACCACTGGGTTGCGAGCAGCTATCGTGATTTTTTCGTGTTTATTTTTTCTTATTCATTAAAAAAGCGATCTTTGAAGACTTAAGACTATCTCTGAGTCCAAAAGGTTTCGGCTATAGCATTCATTTTTTTATATTTGAGTTGAATATTCTAACGGATTGCTTCGTCTAATTCACTATAATATCTCCAAAAAAATAATAATAAATTACTGTAAGATGTATCTTCATGATTCACAACTGTGTTCCGAATCCAGCAATGATTTTTTTTAGCTGTTCCAGCAAACATTAATGTATTCTATTCTTTCTGACTTACTTTGAGCAGAAAATAAACCTTTTTATGTCTCGATGGCAAAAATTCACATTGGAAGGGTCTTTATCACTACGGTGTTGGATTCAGGGTCGTGATAAACAAGCGTTATGAAGCCTTTCCGAATTTGCGAATTCAAAACACAACATAAGTAGCGGAATAATATCAATAAAACCGGATAGTTTCAGCACTACATATCGAGATTAATCAGCATAGAACTCGATACCAGGTAAAAAGAATTTCAATGTTAACAGTTGTGATATGAAAAAAAATGCGATGTGATTCAAAATAAGTGATTAAATTTCTTTATCTGATTACATTTCTAAATTTGACGATTTTATAACTGGAAATACCAATGACGATCCACTTTTTAGTCATCTATATTGAGGCCCGTGTGTGATTCGAATCTGGCAAGCTGCAGATTTAGAACGGCTCTGAACAAAGCACTCATTTGCGGTAATATGGTGGCAACTTTGCACTCGTATACAGATTAACCTAGTTTATATAATACTAGCGTCTACTTTCTCAAGGATCATTTATCTACTTTCAAAAACGTCATCTTTGCCAATAAAGAAACAGTAGGCCTACGTATGGCTAATCATGTATAATATGTACAGCGTTTGTGGATCACATAGGTTGTCAGTTAGTAGCTTGCATTTCAATGTAAATATTGCGAAATAACAAATAAAATCATTATACGTGCTTCTGACACATATTAATAATGTGTTGACATTTGTATATATTTGAACCATTGTGTGTAAAAAATTTATTTTGGTCTATTGCTTGTCGGAAAAACAGATGAAAACCGCTCAGGCGACCACTGGGTTGCGAGCAGGCTATCGTGATATTTTCGTGTGTTAATTTTTTCTTATCACTTAAAAAAAAGCGATACTTTGACAGACTTAAGAACTATCTTTGAGTCTCCAAAAGGTTTTCGGCTCTAAGCATTCGCATTTTTTTTGTATATTAGAGGGGGTTGGAAAAAATGCTATCAAAATCGGATCTGTTCCCGACATCGACTTTGCATAGTTATAACATTAGAGCCTACCTGTACCTGCAGTTATCGTGATTTTTCATGCAACTTAGTAGAATTTTACGATGCATTCGCAGTAGAAAGATATAATCATAAGCAAGATTGTATTGTACAATTTTCTCAATGCATAATATAACTTTGATATTCCCTGGTTATAAAATAAAAACTGTCGTTTTTCTCCGTATCAACGTAACACGAGCGTGTGCTTCGTCATCGGCGAAATCTACCTCATTCCTCGCCGGTCAGGGGTCGGTGGAGCTTCAAAACGATCGTTTTTCGAGCATATCAGAAAAGTTTAAATCAATTTGTCCAATAACAAACAACCATTTTAATATCGTATACCAGGTATATTTCAAAGAGCTAGCAAAAAAAAACTATGTGATTAATGTGATCAGTGTGGTTGTTATCCTTTTTCACTTTTCTTCATGCTGAAACAACAGCTACTTTATGCACAAGTATTACTTTTCATTAGCATTTAGGCAAATTGTTATAAAGACGCAAGTTATTGTCTAATAAGTGTCTTTTGATCACTCACAACTACGTCTCCGGCAATAATCTACAATCATTTATCAGGGGTGTATTTTTTATATATCAAAAAATCACTAACACAAAAAGATATCGTATACAGGTATTTAAAGAAAACAAAAACATATGTGCATTTAGTAGATCCCCAATGATGTTGTTTATCCTTTTGTCACTTTTTCTTCATGCTGAAAAACAACAGTCTATCATGGCTTAGAACGTGTTCTCTCGATCTCTCAAACGGGCGGCATTTTTTTTTTCGTTTTTTTTTATATAGTATATATATATTTATGCAAACATGCCTTTCAAACTATTCACATATCTGGCGAGGGCTACATGTACATGTAGCTCTATTACTGCAAAATAAATAATTATATATCTGAGGATTTACATCGGATATATACATGGTCAGTATCTGACAGTAGCTAGGCCAAGGACGTATCCTTGAATAGGCCTGTTTAGTTTTATTTTGGTGTTGACACGGAAAGACGAGATGACTCCTGTCTCCTGGACATTAAAACAAATCATTTATTTCATCTAGGCAAATAATAATTTGAAAATTCCATATACCGCCTGCAAGGATACCTCCTAGGCCTATCGCTAACCACAATGCACTCGATCGTGGTCTTATACATATGTATTCAATGTAACTTTTTATCGATTATTTGATTCAGATCTTCGACAGTTATATTTAGAATTATGAATATGTGGAAGGAACGTATGCACAAGATAAAAACAACCCATCTCAACTGCTATTCCGGGACCGTGAAATGTAATATTGGTCACCTCAGCCCAAGCACAGGGGCACGCAAATTATTCATCATTAGTAAAATAATTGCTATGTACGTCATGTCCACATGACTGAAAATTGCGAAAAATGAATTATATATTATGTAAGTATCGGTTAGCTTGTAATAATAATAATAATAATAATAAAAAACAGAACAAAAACAATAGGTCTTCTCACCAAAATGGTGAAAAGCCCTAAAAACTAGAAATTGCCATAGACAATTTGGCGGACTTTTCACTATATTTAGTTTACAATACCGTCATTGCCAGGTAAGTTAAGAACTAGGTAATGCATGGGTTTTGAAGTTGTAACCAATAAATGACCTTGACTTTCAGCCCTGAATAAAAGTGTTTTAGTGAAGATCTGCATGAAGTTTGATCAGCCGAAGAGAACTCTCTGCAAAAAATATTATTGGATGAAATCTGTGAAAAGAACTGTTAGTGATTTATAAGCATTTTTAAATTTGGCGGGAATTTAGCAAAGATCAAAGGATTGTTTTTTCAAAATGGCATACAGCATTAACCGGAAGTGCTACCGAAAAATAAAAGACACCAAATTCATCAGAATGACATTCTGCATCGATATGTAAAAAGAAATTTCGCAAAATCAAAAAAAAAAAAATAATTCGCGAACGTTGACCCCCGGATAGCGAACTTTTTTGTTTGACCTCTGACCTAATTGCTGTAATTGAATAAAAGTTAGTCTTTATATACGATCTACATAAAACATCAAAAATATTTGCTGTATCTTAAAAGGGTTTTTGAGTTATGGCTGTTTTAAAACTTTTTAGGTATGACGTCATGGCGGCCATCTTGGATTTTTTGACCTACTTAAAAAATGTGTTGCGGTCACCCCACTTCAACTCATGCCATACAAAGACTATAACAATAAGGCCATTGGCATACCTCTTTACCATTTGAAGATCTTTTGGACACAAAAAAAAACCCAAACCAATTGTGCTGAAATTCCCCACGGGGAATCGAAACCCAGGGTCTCCTGCCACACATAGTGACAATTGTGATAACCACTTCACCATAGGAATTGGGCTTTCAACACTACATGGTCTTTCACAGTGTTTGTTCGTTTTTTTTTAAATTGAATAAGAAATAAATGGATGCAAATTTCACCCATAAAATTTACGCAATTTAATTTGCAAAATGACCCCAAAATGAAAAATATCATATACAATTACACCAATTTAGTTCGCAACATGAACCAAGAATTTTACCTTTGAATGATCCTTCATATAATTATGACTCGAGATATCAAAATATGACCAAAAAAAAGCTGTAACAAACCAATTGTGCTGAAATTCCCACCAGGAATCGAACCCGGGTCTCCTGCCACCTTAGTGACAATTGTGATAAGCCACTTTCACCATAGGAATTGCTATCGACACTACACGATTTTATCACAGTGTTTTTGTTGGGGTTTTTTCAGTGAATACAAATATTTCTCCCCTCTGCTTTTTCAAGGGCTTGGGACCTTTCGTAGCAATGTTGCTAGGCCAGCATTAAAATATATATATCCCCCCTCGTGCCTTGTTGTTCAGCACTTGGTATATTGTAAACGGATTATCAGGGATCCCTAAATCTTGGGATTTCTCTGGTGGTGTAGCTTCTAGCTTCATCGTCTCTGTCCATTCTTCAAAATGATAATATTGCAGTCCCATCACAACCCTGCCTTTCTCGACCTCTTTACGTTTTGACGTTTGTAGTACGAGTTGCTGCTTCGCGATGGGCCCAGGGCTGGATGGTGCACGGACGAAGTGGTGTGATAGGTAGACGCGAACATCGTGGATTCCCTGTGGTACAATCGAGACACAAACTGCTGAGATGGAGTGGTGCTTTGAGGGGAACCACTTGGACAGGACTTGGTAGAGGAGGGGATGGGGCAGTATCTGTATAGGGGGACGAACTGCATGAGTCGGATGGCAAATTTTGAGGAACCACCTGGACAGGACTTTGTTTGAGGCGGGATGGCGCTGTATTGGTATCGGAACAAACTGCTGACATGGACTAGGCAATCTGTAACAGAAGAGGAAACAGTCATCGAAGGGGCAGAGACCCAAAATGTATATCTGGTATGGCCCTTGAAGGAGTAAATCGTGTCAATAGGGAGCCGGGACAAGAAGTAACAAAATTACCGGCGCAAGAGAGACAACGGTCCGTGGGTATTTTTTGATATTTAATAGTTGATTCAAGATCAAATAAGTTTTGAATAAAACGTTATTTTCCTGAAATTAACTGAAAGTAAATTTATTTCAAAATTTCTTATTTCTGAAATAACAATTTTCAATAACACTAATAAATCCAGTATAAAAATCAAAGTGCCCGTTTCTTTAATCAAATTAATCATTTCCTATATTCATATATTTAATTACTAAAATTACCAACTGTCTCTTCAAAGAAAAAATAAAATAAAAAAAGTAAAATATATCCATTTATCTTATATGTTAACTTAATTGAGGAATATTTTCGAAAAAAATAACTTCATTAGAAGTATTTTTACCATTTCCTTTTTAGAGAAACAACATGGCTGCTTACATGTGTATACACTTTGATTTGCCGTTTTTTGACTTATAATCATGGGGGGGCCAGATACTTTTGCCAAATAAAAAAGTACATAAATTGGTTAATTATAACACTTTTTGTGAAATGAAACATTTTCTGCAAGTAATACACTGTGTATTTTTGTTTTTAAAACACAGCTTGAACAAGTCCGAACATACAAGTGCTATGCACAGTTACTAAATATTGGGAGTATTTACAGAAATTAACACATAAACGTTCATTCTCAAAAACATATTATACCTGGGAAAGTACCAATTTTCAATTTTTTTGTGGTTCCCACTATCCAGGTAATGTCCTGCATCTGATTGGTCGTCACTATCTTGATGGTTTCGTCATTATCCTGATGGTCGTCTGATTGGCTTATGAATGCCAACTTGGAAAGGTATTCCATTACAATGATTCCAACATCAATGGGGGACTTCTGTTACATTAATCATCTATGACTTTTCGTGTATTGAATCATTATTGTAACTGAAGAATGTGTCTGATAATTGGACTTAAACTTTTTCATCAAACATGTCATTTTCCACAAGTTCATGTTCCCATCCCCTCCATTTACATCAGTACCTTGTTTCTCTGACATTACTTTCATCATCGTAATTTCCATATTTCCTAAACCCATTCCTCATCGTTGTATAGCAGATTTCTGGCTTACCTCATTATGGTATCAAAGGCTTCGTGTTTGTTATTTTTTCTTCCCTCGAGTCCTTCATGTCTTTTCTCCATTGTTACAGGGCTACATGCAGATGCTTGTCTTCTCCGCCATCAGATAACATTACCGTCCTTGTGGAGGTAGCCATATCTTTGCCAAACAGTTAATTGAGAAGCTATGAGAAGGTCCTCCTCAAACCAAGATGTAGGTCCAGATAATTTCCTGTAATTTTTATTGGATATCATTGCAAGACTTATAAAATGTTTTATAAAATTTCAATTAAAGTAATTATATCCATAGAATAAAACAGAGGGATTTTTGTATAAAAATACGACACAATTGGATCGTGAATGGCACACTCGTCGGGCCAATCGGTCAGAATAGCTTTGAAGGAAGGCGCGGCCCATAGTCCCAAAATATCACGTCTGCCGTGGAATTTTTTACTGGGAACCTGTGAAAGTATTACCACTCATTTCCAAAGACCGGTCTGTTCTTTATAACATTTTCAAATACCGTTTTTGTTCAGAATTACTTTTAATGTTTAAAATCTCAATTTGGTTTTTAACTATGAGTGTTTGTTTGCTAGAACTAATTAAACAGAACTAGCGATTTGTAAATGTCGACTTTTCGCCTGTTTGACCCCAATAAATTTCTCCCTCAAATGAATTTTGCGCAGAGTCAAAACATCCTATCTACTGTAGATAGGATCAACGACAGGATTTATTTTACCTTAACTTTAAAAAATTTCGTTATCGAATAGAATCTGTTTTCAGTTTTTTCCTTTTTAATTTAAAAAAATTGACGGGGGGTCTGATAAAGGGCGGTGTTGGGTCAGGTAAAACGCTTTGTAGTGGTTAACATGGACTCAACTGTGTTGAATCCGCAACCTTTTTTACGCTCATCTCATTTTCACCTTTAACTAGGGTTGAGAGTGACCGGGGGCGACACCTGAATGAGTGTTTCGGGCCAGTATTAAATGAAAGAGGGAACTTGCGGATAAAGGGTGGTTAAAACTCTTGGGAGTTTTTTTCATTAATGTTAGGGAAATCATATCCCCACATGGTGTTTTCAAGAAAAATTAAAAGGTAAAGCGGATAAGTGACAAAGGGTATGAAATAGGAGGGGGACAACTATTCTGATAATGGTTTACAAGGTCCGGAGTCAAATATAATTAATTTTTTATGGGGGAAAACAAATTGGAAGTAAGGGGACTATTTTTTGGAGATTAGGCCACTTCGACAAAAAATAAAAACGGCGCTATACAAGACAATCTGTATATCGGTCTTATAATTGTCCAGTGTGTTCAAGGTGCGCCCAACGTTGGAGGGGGCCCTCCAATTGCAACCAATATTGTTTTATGTGTTGTCTTGTTGCTATGATTTGTTTTAACAGGTTAAAAAATTGTGGGACCAGGATTATAATCGGAATCACGGTTCTAGTATGTTATAGATTTAAAGTTCAAAAAGATTACACCGACTATTCTGGGGGTCGAGTGTAGTGTAGGGTGATATAAATGGTACTTGGGACTGGGAGGAAGACAGAAAAGCCAGCAAACCCTCTATTAAGGATACTCTTTCTATCAAGTAAACACTATAAAATTTTAATAGATCGGAGATAAGCAATTAATTTACTTTACACAGCAGGGGGGACGGGCTATCATGAAAAATGGCACCTTCGGCAGTTTCAGGGACAAGGAATTTGGGTACGAAACAATCTCAAAAATTCTAAAAAATGTATGCATGTACTTCTTTAATAGGTTCATTTGGTCATTACAACTGGGGGTGGGACCATATGGTTATTGGTTCATGGTCGCTGAGTTTGATAAGTTAGGAAAAATTAAGGGACAGTTCTTAATTACAGATAATTTTCGCTTATATTATTTGAATGGCAAAATAATATTAAATAGAAAATCGAATAATTTGAATCCATTTATCTTGCAATGTTATTGTTACACAGGCTTACAGAAAATGGCCCCCCCTCGTAGTTACAAAGACAAAATATGTTAAAGCGTTTGTGTGGTGACTGTAGCTGCATGTACTTATATTTAGGTATGTAAAAGTGAGAAGAGTATTGGTTGCAATGTTGCAGCTGTTAGTAGGAGTTGGGGAAATCTGTCTCCATCATTTAAAAAAATGAACAAAAACGTGTCACTGCTATTGAGTTCAGTTGTTGATTTTTTTCAATCCAACAATAGCAATATTTATTAAGAGACGACAATTTTAATGGAAATGAAAACAATATTCAATTGAAAAGATGAAAAAATGAACATATTACGTTAAACTGACACATATTCAACCTGTTATTTTTGGTGTGTTACAAATGTAGTGTACTGTCTATTGTATGCGTGCAGAAACTGTTAGACATCAGTCTATCTCGTAAATGATATACATGTACATGAATTTTGTAGTAGAGTATGCCTGTATATATTGGCCATATTGCAAAATGACATCAGCAATTAAGCGCAATATCAAGATTCAATAAACAATGTATGGTTATGTCAGCCCTCCACTGGTCCATAACCATTTTTATTTATATACTCATCATATTTCATATTCCAAGTGTTTTTATTACGTATCCAATTATAACTTTGCGATGGTTATGTCAGCCCTCCACTGGTCCATAACCATTTTCATTTAAATACTCATCATATGTTATATTCCATGTGTTTATTACGTATCCAATCATAACTTCGCGATGGTTATGTCAGCCCTCCACTGGTCCATAACCATTTTTATTTATGTACTCATCATATGTTATATTCCATGTGTTTATTACGTATCCAATCATAACTTCGCGATGGTTATGTCAGCCCTCCACTGGTCCATAACCATTTTTATTTATGTACTGTACTCCTCATATGTTATATTCCATGTGTTTATTACGTATCCCAATCATAACTTCGCGATGGTTATGTCAGCCCTCCACTGGTCCATAACCATTTTTATTTATATTATGTATCCTCATATGTTATATGTCCATGTGTTTATTACGTATCCAATCATAACTTCGCGATGGTTATGTCAGTCATGCCCCATCCACTGGTCCAATGGTTATGTCAGCCATTTAACCATTTTTTATTTATGTACTCCTCATATGTTATATATTCCAAGTGTTTATTACGTATCCAATCATAACTTCGCGATGGTTATGTCAGCCCTCCACTGGTCCATAACCATTTTTATTATGTACTCATCATATATTATATTCCAAGTGTTTATTACGTATCCAATCATAACTTCGCGATGGTTATGTCAGCCCGCCCTGGTCCATAACCATTTTTTATTTATATACTCATCATATGTTATATTCCATGTGTTTATTACGTATCCAATCATAACTTCGCGATGGTTATGTCAGCCCTCCACTGGTCCATAACCATTTTTATTTATGTACTCCTCATATGTTATATTCCAAGTGTTTATTACGTATCCAATCATAACTTCGCAATGGTTTATGTCAGCCCTCCACTGGTCCATAACCATTTTTATATTTGTACTCCTCATATGTTATATTCCATGTGTTTATTGCGTATCCAATCATAACTTCGCGATGGCTGTCAGTCCTCCACTGGTCCATAACCATTTTTATCTATATACTTCGCAGTAGGTCCATTCAATTTGTTTCAAGAGCAAACATCAATTCATCACCCCGTGAAATTGACCAAAGCAAGATTCAATCCTTAAATGCAGTTGGTAGTTTTTCACGACTCCAGTTTACCATTCATGGAGGTTAACCATGAGTCCACATCCAAGTGTGCTTACCATGTTGCCCTTCCTGTCGTCACTCGGGTCTCAGAAAAAGAAACATATAGTCTCTAAAACGGCCACCGTACGTGGTTACCATTTGCGAGAGAAAGAAGTATATTATTAGTGTGATAGCAGTGTATATGATGTGCTTATTTCGAAACGTCAATGAATACGACAATGAGTCATACGACAGTGCGCCAATATGTCATGTGACAGTGAGACAAATTCAATATTTATAACAGTGTCATTTACAATTAATATGAGCAGATATTCTGGATATATGTATGTCACGTTTTTATACTTACCTAAATGCAGTTTGTAGTACGTGACGATTTCAGTTTACCATTCATGGAGGTGAACCATCCGTCCGTCATCTAAGGATGCTTACCATGTTGCCTTTCCTGTCGTCACTCGGGTCTCGGAAAACTAAAACATATGGTACGGCCACCTCCCGTGGTTACCATTTTGAGAGAAAGCAGTATATAAATTAGTGCGATAGCAGTATGTATGATGTGCTTATTTCGAGACATCAATCAATACTACAATGCGCCATGCGACAGTGCGACATTATGCCATGCAACAGTCCGACAATGCGCTATGCGACAAACACATTGTCACATGGCGCATTGTCGAGTTGTCGCATGCCAAATTGATAAAAATTCATCATTTAGAATAGTTTGTTTACAAAAACGTAAGTTAAAGTATACTTACCTATATGCAGTTGGTAGTTTTTCACGACTCTTTTTTACCATTCATGGAGGCGAACCATCCGTCGTAATTAAAAGGATGTTTACCATGTTGCCCTTCCTGTCGTCACTCGGGGCTCGGAAAACTGAAACATAGTCTCCAACAACGGCCACGAACTCGTTGTTACCATTTGCGAGAGAAAGAAGTATATAATTAGCGTGATAGCAGTATATATTACGTGCTTATTTCGAAACGTCAATGAATACGACAATGGTTCATGCAACAGTGCGCCAATATGCCATGCGATAGTGCGACAATATGTCATTTGACAAGTACGACAATGCGCTATGCAACAAACATTGTCGCATGGCGCATGTCGAGATGTCGAATGACGTATAGTTGCACAAAATGATAATACATTCATTATTTAGAATAATTTCTTTACAATTATGTAAGTTAAAGTATACTTACCTATATGCAGTTGGTAGTTTTCACGACTCTTTTTTTACCATTCGTGAAGGGAGAACCATCCCGTCGTCATCCAAGGATGCTTACCATGTTACATTCCTGTCGTCACTCGGGTCTCGGAAAACTGAAACATGGTTTCCAAAAACGGCCACCTCACGTGGTTACCATTTGTGAAAGAAAGAAGTGTATAATTAATGTGAAAGGAGTATATATGATGTTCTTATTTCGAGACATCAATCAATACGACAATGCGTCATGTGACAGTGCAACATTATGCCATGCAACAGTCCGACAATGCGCTATGCGACAAAAACATTGTCACATGCCGCATTGTCGAGTTATCACATGGCGTTAAGTCGATAAAATTGATAAACTTTCATTATTTAGAATAGTTTCTTAACAAATACGTAAATCAAAGTATACCTACCTAAATGCAGTTGGTAGTTTTTCACGACTCCAATTTACTATTCATGGAGGTTAACCATAAGTCCACATCCAAGTATGCTTACCATGTGCCCTTCCTGTCGTCACTCGGGTCTCAGAAAACTGAAACATATAGTCTCTAAAACGGCAACCGTACGTGGTAAACTATTTGCGAGAGGAAAGAAGTATTTATTATTAGTGTTTATAGTAGTTTATATTGATATGGTCAATGAATACGACAATGGGTCATGCGACAGTGCGTCAATATGCCATGCGATAGTGCAACAAAATGTCGTGCGACAATACGTCAATGCGCTAAGCAACAAACACACTGTCGCATGGCGCATTGTCGAGTTGTCGCATGACGTATAGTCGCTCAAATTGATACAAATTCATTATTTAGAACAACAGTGTCTTTACAATTAAACTGAGCATGTATTCTGGATATACGTTTAAAGTTAAGCGTTTTTATACTTACCTAAATGCAGTTTGTAGTTTGTGTGACGATTCATGGAGGTGAACCATCCGTCGTCTCCAAGAATGCTTACCATGTTGCCAATTCCTGTCGTCACTCGGGTCTCGGAAAACTGAAACATATGGTCTCCAAAAACGGCCACCTCACGTGGTTACCATTTGTGAAAGAAAGAAGTGTATAATTAATGTAATAGCAGTATATATGATGTGCTTATTTCGAGATATCAATCAATACGACAATGCGCCATGCGACAGTGGAACATTATGCCATGCAACAGTCCGACAATGCGCTATGCGACAAAAACATTGTCACATGGCGCATTGTCGAGTTATCGCATGGCGTAAAGTCGATAAAATTGATAAAAATTCATTATTTAGAATAGTTTCTTAACAAATACGTAAATCAAAGTATACCTACCTAAATGCGGTTGGTAGTTTTTCATGACTCCAGTTTACCATTCATGGAGGTTAACCATGAGTCGACATCTAAGGATGCTTACCATGTTGCCCTCTCTGTCGTCACTCGGGTCTGAGAAAACTGAAACATATAGTTTCTAAAAACGGCCACCGTACGTGGTTACCATTTGCGAGAGAAAGAAGTATATAATTAGTGTGATAGCAGTGTATATGACGTGCTTATTTCGAAACGTCAATGAATACGACAATGTGTCATGCGACAGTGCGACAATGGGTCATGCAATAGTGCGACAATATGCTATGCGAAAATACGACAATGCGTTATGCAACAAACTGTCGCATGGCGCATTGTCAAGTTGTCGCATGGCGTATAGGTGCACAAATTGATAAACATTCATTATTTAGAATAATTTCTTTACAATTACGTAAGTTAAAGTATACTTACCTAAATGCAGTTGGTAGTTTTTCATGACTCCAGTTTACCATTCATGGAGGTTAACCATGAGTCGACATCTAAGGATGCTTACCATGTTCCCCTTTCTGTCGTCACTCGGGACGGGTCTCGGAAAACTGAAACATATAGTCTTCAAAAATGGCCCTACCCCCACGTGGTTACCATTTGTCTGGTTACCAGTTTGTATTTCGAGTACAAATGAAGAATGAGGATAATAATTGGGGACATACAGTAAGAATGTAAACAATTTGTAATATGCGTGTTGGACTCTGACTTGTGCCTTTTTCGTTATATATGCCAACATCAATGAAATACGCGACACTGATACAATGTCGTGAAAAACTACCAACTGCATATAGGTAAGTATACTAATTAACTTACTAAATTGTAATAAAGAAATTATTCTAAATAATGAATGTTTATCATTTTTTGCAACTATACGTCATTACGAGAAACTCGACATGCGCCATGCGACAGTGTGTTTGTTGCATAGCGCATTGTCCAGTACTTGTCAAATGACATATTGTCGCACTATCGCCATGGCATATTGGGCGCACTGTTGCATGAACCATTGTCGTATTCATTGACGTTTCGAAATAAGCACGTGATATATAACTGCTATCACGCTAATTATATACTTCTTTCTCTCGCAAATGGTAACAACGAGTCGTGGCCGTTGTTGGAGACTATGTTTCAGTTTTCCGAGCCCCGAGTGACGACAGAGAGGGCAACATGGTAAACATCCTTTAATTACGACGGATGGTTCGCCTTCATGAATGGTAAAAAAGAGTCGTGAAAAACTACCAACTGCATTATAGGTAAGTATACTTTAACTTACGTTTTTGTAAAGAAAACTATTCGAAATAATGAATTTTTATCAATTTGGCATGCGACAACTCGACAATGCGCCATGTGACAATGTGTTTGTCGCATAGCGCATTGTCGGACTGTTGCATGGCATAATGTCGCACTGTCGCATGGCGCATTGTAGTATTGATTGATGTCTCGAAATAAGCACATCATACATACTGCTATCACACTAATCATATACTGCTTTCTCTCGAAATTGGTAACCACGGGATGTGGCCGTACCATATGTTTTAGTTTTCCGAGACCCGAGTGACGACATGAAAGGCAACATGGTATGCATCCTTGGATGAATACGGATGGTTCACCTCCATGAATGGTAAAATGAAATCGTCACGAACTACAAACTGCATTTAGTTAAGCATAAAAACGTGACAAACATATATCCAGAATATCTGCTCATATTAATTGTAAAGACACTGTTATAAATATTGAATTTGTCTCACTGTCGCATGACATATTGGCGCACTGTCGTATGACTCATTGTCGTATTCATTGACGTTTCGAAATAAGCACGTCATATACACTGCTATCACACTAATAATATACTTTTTTCTCTCGCAAATGGTAATCACGTACGGTGGCCGTTTTTAGAGACTATATGTTTCAGTTTTCTGAGACCCGAGTGACGACAGAGAGGGCAACATGGTAAGCATCCTTAGATGTCGACTCATGGTTAACCTCCATGAATGGTAAACTGGAGTCATGAAAAACTACCAACCGCATTTAGGTAGGTATACTTTGATTTACGTATTTGTTAAGAAAGTATTCTAAATAATGAATTTTTATCAATTTTATCGACTTTTCGCCATGCGATAACTCGACAATGCGCCATGTGACAATGTTTTTGTCGCATAGTGCATTGTCGGACTGTTGCATGGCATAATGTTGCAATGTCGCATGGCGCATTGTCGTATTGATTGATGTCTCGAAATAAGCACATCATTCATACTGCTATCACACTAATTATATACTGCTGTCTCTTGCGAATGGTAACCACAAGAGGTGACCGTACCATATGTTTTAGTTTTTTGAGACCCGAGTGACGACAGGAAAGGCAACATGGTAAGCATCCTTGGATGACGACAGATGGTTCACCTCCATGAATGGTAAACTGAAATCGTCACGAACTAAAAACTGCATTTAGGTAAGTATAAAAACGTGACAAACATATATCCAGAATATCTGCTCATATTAATTGTAAAGACACTGTTATAAATATTGAATTTGTCTCACTGTCGCATGACATATTTTCGCACTATCGCATGACTCATTGTCGTATTCATTGATGTTTCGAAATAAGCAAGTCATATATACTGTTATTACAATAATTATATACTTCTTTCTCTACAAATGGTAACCACGTGGGGTGGCCATTTTTGAAGACTATATGTTTCAGTTTTCCGAGACCCGAGTGACGACAGAAAGGGGAACATGGTAAGCATCCTTAGATGTCGACTCATGGTTAACCTCCATGAATGGTAAACTGGAGTCATGAAAAACTACCAACTGCATTTAGGTAAGTATACTTTAACTTACGTAATTGTAAAGAAATTATTCTAAATAATGAATGTTTATCAATTTGTGCACCTATACGCCATGCGACAACTCGACAATGCGCCATGCGACAGTTTGTTGCATAACGCATTGTCGTATTTTCGCATAGCATATTGTCGCACTATCGCATGACCCATTGTCGCACTGTCGCATGACACATTGTCGTATTCATTGACGTTTCGAAATAAGCACGTCATATACACTGCTATCACACTAATTATATACTTCTTTCTCTCGCAAATGGTAACCACGTACGGTGGCCGTTTTTAGAGACTATATGTTTCAGTTTTCTGAGACCCGAGTGACGACAGAGAGGGCAACATGGTAAGCATCCTTAGATGTCGACTCATGGTTAACCTCCATGAATGGTAAACTGGAGTCATGAAAAACTACCAACTGCATTTAGGTAGGTATACTTTGATTTACGTATTTGTTAAGAAACTATTCTAAATAATGAATTTTTATCAATTTTATCGACTTTACGCCATGCGATAACTCGACAATGCGCCATGTGACAATGTTTTTGTCGCATAGCGCATTGTCGGACTGTTGCATGGCATAATGTTGCACTGTCGCATGGCGCATTGTCGTATTGATTGATATCTCGAAATAAGCACATCATATATACTGCTATTACATTAATTATACACTTCTTTCTTTCACAAATGGTAACCACGTGAGGTGGCCGTTTTTGGAGACCATATGTTTCAGTTTTCCGAGACCCGAGTGACGACAGGAATGGCAACATGGTAAGCATTCTTGGAGACGACGGATGGTTCACCTCCATGAATCGTCACAAACTACAAACTGCATTTTAGGTAAGTATAAAAACGTGAACAACGTATATCCAGAATACCTGCTCAGTTTAATTGTAAAGACACTGTTCTAACTAATGAATTTGTATCAATTTGTGCGACTATACGTCATGCGACAACTCGACAATGCGCCATGCGACAGTGTGTTTGTTGCATAGCGCATTGACGTATTGTCGCACGACATTTTGTTGCACTATCGCATGGCATATTGACGCACTGTCGCATGACCCATTGTCGTATTCATTGACCATATCAATATAAACTACTATCACACTAATAATATACTTCTTTCTCTCGCAAATAGTTACCACGTACGGTTGCCGTTTTAGAGACTATATGTTTCAGTTTTCTGAGACCCGAGTGACGACAGGAAGGGCAACATGGTAAGCATACTTGGATGTGGACTTATGGTTAACCTCCATGAATAGTAAATTGGAGTCGTGAAAAACTACCAACTGCATTTAGGTAGGTATACTTTGATTTACGTATTTGTTAAGAAAGTATTCTAAATAAAGAAGTTTATCAATTTTATCGACTTTACGCCATGCGATAACTCGACAATGCGCCATGTGACAATGTTTTTGTCGCATAGCGCATTGTCGGACTGTTGCATGGCATAATGTTGCACTGTCGGATGGCGCATTGTCGTATTGATTGATGTCTCGAAATAAGAACATCATATATACTCCTTTCACATTAATTATACACTTCTTTCTTTCACAAATGGTAACCACGTGAGGTGGCCGTTTTTGGAAACCGTGTTTCAGTTTTCCGAGACCCGAGTGACGACAGGAATGTAACATGGTAAGCATCCTTGGATGACGACGAATGGTTTTTCCTTCACGAATGGTAAAAAAGAGTCGTGAAAAACTACCAACTGCATATAGGTAAGTATACTTTAACTTACATAATTGTAAAGAAATTATTCTAAATAATGAATGTTTATCATTTTGTGCAACTATACGTCATTCGACAACTTCACATGCGCCATGCGACAGTGTGTTTGTTGCATAGCGCATTGTCGTATTTTCGTCAAATGACATATTGTCGCACTATCGCATGACCCATATTGTCGCACTGTTGCATGAACACATTGTCGTATTCATTGACGTTTCGAAATAAGCACGTCATATATACTGTTATCACACTAATTATATACTTCTTTCTCTCGCAAATGGTAACAACGTACGTGGCCGTTTTTGAAACTATATGTTTCAGTTTTCCGAGACCCGAGTGACGACAGGAAGGGGCAACATGGTAAACATCATTAGAATGACGACGGATGGTCCTCCATGAATGGTAAAAAAGAGTCGTGAAAAAACTACCAAACCGCATTTAGGTAGGTATACTTTAACTTACGTATTTTGTAAAGAAAACTATTCTAAATAATGATGTTTATCAATTTTTATCGAATTTACGCCATGCGATAACTCGACAATGCGCCATGTGACAATGTTTTTGTCGCATAGCGCATTGTCGGACTGTTGCATGGCATAAATGTTGCACTGTCGCATGGCGCATTGTCGTATTGATTGATATCTCGAATAAGCACATCATATATACTGCTATTACATTAATTATACACTTCTTTCTTTCACAAATGGTAACCACGTGAGGTGGCCGTTTTTGGAGACCATATGTTTTAGTTTTCCGAGACCCGAGTGACGACAGGAATGGCAACATGGTAAGCATTCTTGGAGACGACGGTATGGTTCACCTCCATGAATCGTCACAAACTACGCAAACTGCATTTAGGTAAGTATAAAAACGTTAACAACGTATATCCAGAATACATGCTCAGTTTAATTGTAAAGACACTGTTTTTAAATAATGAATTTGTATCAATTTGTGCGACTATACGTCATGCGACAACTCGACAATGCGCCATGCGACAGTTGTGTTTGTTGCTTAGCGCATTGACGTATTGTCGCACGACATTTTGTTGCACTATCGCATGGCATATTGACGCACTGTCGCATGACCCATTGTCGTATTCAGGACCATATCAATATAAACTACTATCACATAATAATATACTTCTTTCTCTCTCAAATAGTTACCACGTACGGTTGCCGTTTTAGAGACTATATGTTTCAGTTTCTGAGACCCGAGTGACGACAGGAAGGGCAACATGGTAAGACATGGTAATGTGGACTTATGGTTAACCTCCCATGAATAGTATTGGAGTCGTGAAAAAACTACCAACTGCATTTAGGTAGGTATACTTTGATTTACGTATTTGTTAAGAAAGTATTCTAAATAATGAAGTTTATCAATTTTATCGACTTTACGCCATGCGATAACTCGACAATGCGCCATGTGACAATGTTTTTGTCGCATAGCGCATTGTCGGACTGTTGCATGGCATAATGTTGCACTGTCGCATGGCGCATTGTCGTATTGATTGATATCTCGAGATAAGCACATCATATATACTGCTATTACATTAATTATACACTTCTTTCTTTCACAAATGGTAACCACGTGAGGTGGCCGTTTTTGGAGACCATATGTTTCAGTTTTCCGAGACCCGAGTGACGACAGGAATGGCAACATGGTAAGCATTCTTGGAGACGACGGATGGTTTTCACCTCCATGAATCGTCACAAACTACAAACTGCATTTAGGTAAGTATAAAAACGTTAACAACGTATATCCAGAATACATGCTCAGTTTAATTGTAAAGACACTGTTCTAAATAATGAATTTGTATCATTTTGTGCGACTATACGTCATGCGACAACTCGACAATGCGCCATGCGACAGTGTGTTTGTTGCTTAGCGCATTGACGTATTGTCGCACGACATTTTGTTGCACTATCGCATGGCATATTGGCGCACTGTTGCATGAACCATTGTCGTATTCATTGACGTTTCGAAATAAGCACGTGATATATACTGTTATCACGCTAATTATATACTTCTTTCTCTCGCAAATGGTAACAACGAGTCGTGGCCGTTGTTGGAGACTATGTTTCAGTTTTCCGAGCCCCGAGTGACGACAGGAAGGGCAACATGGTAAACATCCTTTAATGACGACGGATGGTTCGCCTCCATGAATGGTAAAAAAGAGTCGTGAAAAACTACCAACTGCATATAGGTAAGTATACTTTAACTTACGTTTTTGTAAACAAACTATTCTAAATGATGAATTTTTATCAATTTGGCATGCGACAACTCGACAATGCGCCATGTGACAATGTGTTTGTCGCATAGCGCATTGTCGGACTGTTGCATGGCATAATGTCACACTGTCGCATGGCGCATTGTAGTATTGATTGATGTCTCGAAATAAGCACATCATACATACTGCTATCACACTAATTATATACATTTCTCTCAAAATGGTAACCACGGGAGGTGGCCGTACCATATGTTTTAGTTTTCCGAGACCCGAGTGACGACAGGAAAGGCAACATGGTAAGCATCCTTAGATGACGACGGATGGTTCACCTCCATGAATGGTAAACTGAAATCGTCACGTACTACAAACTGCATTTAGGTAAGTATAAAAACGTGACAAACATATATCCAGAATATCTGCTCATATTAATTGTAAAGACACTGTTATAAAATATTGAATTTGTCTCACTGTCACATGACATATTGGCGCACTGTCGTATGACTCATTGTCGTATTCATTGACGTTTCGAAATAAGCACATCATATACACTGCTATCACACTAATTATATACTTCTTTATCTCGCAAATGGTAACCACGTACGGTGGCCGTTTTAGAGACTATATGTTTCAGTTTCTGAGACCCGAGTGACGACAGGAAGGGCAACATGGTAAGCACACTTGGATGTGGACTCATGGTTAACCTCCATGAATGGTAAACTGGAGTCGTGAAAAACTACCAACTGCATTTAAGGATTGAATCTTGCTTTGGTCGATTTCATGGGGTGATGAATTGAGTTGCTCTTGGAACAAATTAAATGACCTACTGCGAAGTATATAGATAAAAATGGTTATGGACCAGTGGAGGACTGACAACCATCGCGAAGTTATGATTGGATACGTAATAAACACATGGAATATAACATATGAGGAGTACATAAATAAAAATGGTTATGGACCAGTGGAGGGCTGACATAACCATCGCGAAGTTATGATTGAGATACGTAATAAACACATGGAATATAACATATGAGGAGTACATAAATAAAAATGGTTATGGACCAGTGGAGGGCTGACATAACCATCGCGAAGTTATGATTGGATACGTAATAAACACATGGAATATAACATATGAGGAGTACATAAATAAAAATGGTTATGGACCAGTGGAGGGCCGACATAACCATCGCGAAGTTATGATTGGATACGTAATAAACACTTGGAATATAACATATGAGGAGTACATAAATAAAAATGGTTATGGACCAGTGGAGGGCTGACATAACCATCGCGAAGTTATGATTGGATACGTAATAAACACATGGAATATAACATATGAGGAGTACATAAATAAAAATGGTTATGGACCAGTGGAGGGCTGACATAACCATCGCGAAGTTATGATTGGATACGTAATAAACACTTGGAATATAACATATGAGGAGTACATAAATAAAAATGGTTATGGACCAGTGGAGGGCTGACATAACCATCGCGAAGTTATGATTGGATACGTAATAAACACATGGAATATAACATATGATGATTATATAAATAAAAATGGTTATGGACCAGTGGAGGGCTGACATAACCATCGCGAAGTTATGATTGGATACGTAATAAACACTTGGAATATAACATATGAGGAGTACATAAATAAAAATGGTTATGGACCAGTGGAGGGCTGACATAACCATCGCGAAGTTATGATTGGATACGTAATAAACACATGGAATATAACATATGATGAGTATATAAATAAAAATGGTTATGGACCAGTGGAGGGCTGACATAACCATCGCGAAGTTATGATTGGATACGTAATAAACACATGGAATATAACATATGAGGAGTACATAAATAAAAATGGTTATGGACCAGTGGAGGGCTGACATAACCATCGCGAAGTTATGATTGGATACGTAATAAACACTTGGAATATAACATATGAGGAGTACATAAATAAAAATGGTTATGGACCAGTGGAGGGCTGACATAACCATCGCGAAGTTATGATTGGATACGTAATAAACACATGGAATATAACATATGAGAAGTACATAAATAAAAATGGTTATGGACCAGTGGAGGGCTGACATAAACCATCGCGAAGTTATGATTGGATACGTAATAAACACATGGAATATAACATATGAGGAGTACATATATAAAAATGGTTATAGACCAGTGGAGGGCTGACATAACCATCGCGAAGTTATGATTGGATACGTAATAAACACTTGGAGATATAAAATATGATGAGTATATAAATAAAAATGGTTATGGACCAGTGGAGGGCTGACATAACCATACATTGTTTATTGAATCTTGATTGATATGCGCTTAATTGCTGATGTCATTTTGCAATATGGCCAATATATACAGGCATACTCTACTACAAAATTCATGTACATGTATATCATTAATGAGATAGACTGATGTCTAACAGTTTCTGCACGCATACAATAGACAGTACACTACATTTGTAACACACCAAAAATAACAGGTTGAATATGTGTCAGTTTAACGTAATATGTTCATTTTTCATCTTTTCAATTGAATATTGTTTTCATTTCCATTAAAATTGTCGTCTCTTAATAAATATTGCTATTGTTGGATTGAAAAAAAATCAACAGACTGAACTCAATAGCAGTGACACGTTTTTGTTCATTTTTATAAATGATGGAGACAGATTTCCCCAACTCCTACTAACAGCTGCAACATTGCACCAATACTCTTCTCACTTTTACATACCTAAATATAAGTACATGCAGCTACCACACAAACGCTTTAACATATTTTGTCTTTGTAACTACGAGGGGGGGAGCCCATTTTCTGTAAGCCTGTAACAATAACATTGCAAGATAATGGATTCAAATTATTCGATTTTTCTATTTATTTTTTGCCATTCAATATATAAGGAATTATCTGTTAAGAACTGTCCTTTATTTCCTACTTACTAACAGACATAACAATACCATATGTCCTGTTAATGACCAAATGACATGATGACATGCTAAATTAGATTTGATGTTCGTACCCAATCCTTGTCCCTGACTGCCGAGGCCATTTCATGAGTGCCTCCCCTGCTGTGTAGATATTAATTGCTTATCTCCGATATAATATTTGTGTTTTGATGGAAAAGATCTTAATTGAGGTTTGCTGGCTTCTGTCAGTCAAGTACCTTTATATCACCCTACACGACACTCATTAGTGTATCTTTTGACTTAAATACTACTATACCGTTTTATATTCTGGCACATTTTAACCTGTACAATCATGCAACAAACACACATAAACATAGGGTGCAATTGGAGGGCCTCCACGTGGCGCACCTGGAAACACTGGACATTTAGACCGATACAGATTGTCTGTAGCGCGTTTTTTGTCAAGTGGCTAATCTCCATAAAATAGTCTTCTTCAATTTTCCATAAAATGTATTTTTTTGACTCGGACCTGTACATTATAGCTCGTTTCCCTTCATTTCATCTGTGACATTCCTTTACTTTAATTTTTCTTGAAACTGGGATATGATTTCCTAACATAATGAAAAAGCTCCAAGAGTTATCTCCCTTTCGCAAGTCTCTTCATTTAATCTGCGACACTCCTTCAGGTGTCGCCCCACTAGTATGAAATGAGAGACGTAAGGTGCGATAACAGAGTTATCATGTTAACACGACAACGTTTACCTACCAACACGCTTATAACCGGAAGTTAATTAATAAGGAAACTGACAGATTCTTTGTAAAGATATTTTAAAGTTAAGTAAATCCTGGCGTGATCTATCGACTGAGATAGATGTTGACTCTGGGTCAAATTTTGGGTCAAACAGGCAAAAGTCGACATTTTCATCGCTAGTTTCTGTTTAATTAGTTCTAGCAAACAAATACTCATAGTTGACAAATTGAGATTTTACACATTAGAAGTAATTCTGAACAAAACGGTATTTGAAAATGTTATAAAGAACAGACGGTCTTGGAAATGAGTGGTATTTCACAGGTTCCCAGTAAATTTCCACGGCAGACGTGATATTTTGGGACTTGGGCCGCGCCTTCCTTCAAAGCTATTCTGACCGATTGGACCGACGAGTGTGCCATTCACAAATTGGTCGTATTTATAAAAAATATCTGTTTATTCTATGATATAATTACTTGAATTTATAAAACATTTTATAAGTCTTGCAATGATATCCAAAAATTACAGGAAATTATCTGGACCTACATCTTGTGAGGAGACCTTCTCATAGCTCTCAATTAACTGTTTGGCAAAGATATGGCTACCTCCACAAGGACGGTATGGTTATCTGATGGCGGAGAAGACAAACATCTGCATGTAGCCTGTAACAATGGAGAAGACATGAAGACTCGAGGGAAGAAAAAATAACAAACACGAAGCCTTTGATACCATAATGAGGTAAGCCAGATCTGCTACAACGATGAGGAATGGGTTTGGAAATATTGAAATTACGATAATGAAGGAATGTCAGAGAAACAAGGTACTGATGAAAATGGAGGGAACATGAAACTTGTGGAAATGAACATGTTTGATGAAAAGTTTAAGTCCAATTATCAGACACATTCTTCAGCTACAAAATGATTCAATACACGAAAAAGTCATAGATGATGTAACAGAAGTCATTGATGTTGGAATCATTGTAATGAATACCTTTCAGTTGGCATTCATAGCCAATCAGACGACCATCAGGATAATGACAACCATCAAGATAGTGACGACCATCAGATGGCAGACATTCCTGGATAGTGACTAAAATAAAAATTGGTACTTTCCCAGGTATAATATGTTTTTGAGAATGAACGTTTTGTGTTATTTCTGTAATACTCCAATATTTAGTAACAGTGCATAGCACTTGTTGTTCGACTTGTTCAAGCTGTGTTTTAAACAAAAATACACAGTGTATTACTTGCAGAAATGTATCATTTCATAAAAAGTGTTATAAGTAACCAATTTATGTACTTTTTATTTGGCAAAAGTATCTGGCCATGATTTATAAGTCAAAAAACGGCAAATCAAAGTGATACACATGTAAGCAGCCATGTTGGTTTTCTAAAAAGGAAATGGTAATACTTCTAATGTTATTTTTTTTCGAAAATATTCTCAAATTAAGTAAACATTAAGATATGGATATATTTACTTTTTTATTTAATTTTTTCTTTGAAGAGACATTGGTAATTTTAGTAATTAATATATGAATATAGAAATGATTAATTTGATTAAGAAACGGCACTTTGATTTATACTGGATTTATTAGTGTTGAAATTGTTATTTCAGAAATAAGAAATTTGAAATAAATTTACTTCAGTTATTTCAGGAAAATACGTTATTCAACTTATTGATCTTGAATCAACTTTAAAAATCAAAATACCACGACCGTTGTCTCTGCGCCGGTTTCTGTTACTTCTGTTCCGGCTCCCTTTGCCACGATTCCTTAAGGGCCATACCAGATATACTTTGGGTCTGCCCCTTCGATGACTGTTCCTCTTCTGTTACAGATGTCTAGTCCAGGTCAGCAGTTTGTTCCGATACCAATACAGCCATCCCGCCTCAACAAAGTCCTGTCCAGGTGGTTCCTCAAAATGCCATTCCGACTCAGCAGTTCGTCCCTATACAGATACTGCCATCCCCTCCTCTACCAAGTCCTGTCCAAGTGGTTCCTCAAAGCACCACTCCATCTCAGCAGTTTTTCTCGATTGTACCACAGGAATCCACGATGTCGCGTCTACCATCACCACTTCGTCCGTCACCATCCAGCCCTGGCCCATCGCGAAGCAGCAACTCGTACTACAAACGTCAAAATGAAGAGGTCGAGAAAGGCAGGGTTGGAGAAAGGCAGGGTTGTGAGGACTGCAATATTATCATTTGAAGAATGGACAGAGACGATGATGGCTAGAAGCTACACCACCAGAGAAATCCCAAGATTTAGGGATCCCTGATCTCCGTTTACATATACCAAGTGCTGAACAACAAGGCACGAGGGGGGATATAAATATTTTAAATGCTGCCTAGCAACATTGCTAGAAGGTCCCAAGCCCTTGAAAAAGCAGAGGGGAAATATTTGTATTCACTGAAAAAACCCCAACAAAACACTGTGATAAATCGTGTAGTGTCGATAGCAATTCCTATGGTGAAGTGGCTATCACAATTGTCACTAAGTGGCAGGAGACCCGGGTTCGATTCCTGGTGGGAATTTCAGCACAATTGGTTTGTTACAGCTTTTTTGGTCATATTTTGATATCTCGAGTCATAATTATATGAAGGATCATTCAAAGATAAAATTCTTGGTTCATGTTGCGAATTAAATTGTGTAATTGTATATGATATTTTCATTTTGGGGTCATTTTGCAAATTAAATTGCGTAATTTTATGTGAAATTTGCATCATTTTTTCTTTTCATTTATAAAAAACGAACTAACACTGTGAAAGACCATGTAGTGTTGAAAGCAATTCCTATGGTGAAGTGGTTATCACAATTGTCACTATGTGGCAGGAGACCCGGGTTCGATTCCCGGTGGGAATTTCAGCACAATTGGTTTGTTACAGCTTTTTTGGTCATATTTTGATATCTCGAGTCATAATTAGGGCTTTTCACCACAGGGCTTTTCACCATGTGGTGAAAAGACCTATTGTTTTTGTTCTGTTTTTTAGCTCACCTGGTCCGAAGGACCAAGGTGAGCTTATGCCATACCGTGGCGTCCGGCGTCGTCCGGCGTCCGGCGTCCGTCCGTCCGTCAACAATCGACTTCTTCTCTATAACCACTGGTCGAATTTCAACAAAATTTGACTGGTAGCATCCTTTTGGGCTACTTACTGAAAATTGTACAAATGATGGGGCGGGGCCAAAAGGGGTCAATTTGGCTATTTCCATTTAAACGACTTCTTCTCTGAAACTAAGCATGGGATAGCACCCAAAATGCAATGGTAGCATCCTTATAGGGTGGGGATTCAAAATTGTACAAATGATAGGGCTGACCCCCCGGGGGCCTGAGGGGTGGGGTCAAAAGGGGTCAATTTGGCTATTTCCATATAAACAACTTTTTCTCTGTACCTAAACATGGCATTACAGTCATAATGCAATGGTAGCATCCTTATAGGGTGAGGATTCAAAATTGTACAAAGGATAGGACTTACCGCCCCGCTGGGGCTGAGGGGCGGGGTCGAAAGGGAGCAATATTTGCTATTATCATATAAACGACTTCTTCTCTGCAACTCAGCATGGAAGAGCACTCTGCAATAGTAGCATCCTTATAGGATGGGGATTTAAAATTGTACAAAGTATAGGGCTGACTCCCTGGGGCCTTAGACGCGGGGCCAAAAAGGTCAATTAGGCTACTATTTTCATATAAATTACTTCCTCTCTGAACCTTTGTATTGGATAGCATATTTGTATGGTATCTATAGCATCATTATATGGTTGTGTTTCAAAATTAAACAAATTTTGGAGTCAATTGTACTAATTTTTCTCATTGTAAGAGTCTTTGTGATAATTACAAAAAAAAAAAAAAAAAAAAAAAAAAACAGGTGAGCGATACAGGCCCTTTGGGCCTCTTGTTATTATTATTCTTCTACACTTTTTTGTGTCCAAAAGATCTTCAAAATGGTAAGAGGTATGCCAATGGCCTTATTGTTATATTGTATGGCATGAGTTGAAGGGGTGACCGCAACATTTTTAAGTAGGTCAAAAATCCAAGATGGCCGCCATGACGTCATACCTAAAAAGTTTAAAACAGCCATAACTCAAAAACCGTTTAAGATACAGCAAATATTTTTGATGTTTTATGTAGATCGTATAAAAGACTAACTTTTATTCAATTACAGCAATTAGGTCAGAGGTCAAACAAAAAAGTTCGCTATGGGGTCAACGTTCGCGAATTATTATTTTTTTTGATTTTGCGAAATTTCTTTTTACATATCGATGCAGAATGTCATTCTGATGAATTTGGTGTCTTTTATTTTTCGGTAGCACTTCCGGTTAATGCTGTATGCCATTTTGAACATTCCTTTGATCTTTGCTAAATTCCCGCCAAATTTAAAAATGCTTATAAATCACTAACAGTTCTTTTCACAGATTTCATCCAATAATATTTTTTGCAGAGAGTTCTCTTCGGCTGATCAAACTTCATGCAGATCTTCACTAAAACACTTTTATTCAGGGCTGAAAGTCAAGGTCATTTATTGGTTACAACTTCAAAACCCATGCATTACCTAGTTCTTAACTTACCTGGCAATGACGGTATTGTAAACTAAATATAGTGAAAAGCCCGCCAAATTGTCTATGGCAATTTCTAGTTATTATTATTATTCTTCTACACTCTTTTTTGTGTCCAAAAGATCTTCAAAATGGTAAGAGGTATGCCAATGGCCTTATTGTCATATTGTTTGGCATGAGTTGAAGGGGTGACCGCAACATTTTTAAGTAGGTCAAAAATCCAAGATGGCCGCCATGACGTCATACCTAAAAAGTTTAAAACAGCCATAACTCAATAACCGTTTAAGATACAGCAAATATTTTTGATGTTTTATGTAGATCGTATAAAAGACTAACTTTTATACGATTACAGCAATTAGGTCAAAGGTCACACTAAAAAGTTCGCTATGAGGTCAAAGTTCACGAATTTTTATTTTTTTGATTTTGCGAAATTTCTTTTTACATATCGATGCAGAATGTCATTCCGATGGATTTGGTGTCTTTTATTTTTCGGTAGCACTCCCGATTAATGCTGTATGCCATTTTGAACAATCCTTTGATCTTTGCTAATTTCCCGCCAAAATGTTTAACATTATATATTGTCGAACTGAATGAATAATATAGTCTGCAGTTGCTATAGAAAAGACCCCTCTAATGTTCTCTAACGTTTAATATGATTTTCATCTTCATCAAAAAACAAAAATGGCCGCTATGACGTCATATCTTAAAATTTAAAAATGCTTATAACTCACTAACAGTTCTTTTCACAGATTTCATCCAATAATATTTTTTGCAGATAATCTTAAGCGTAAACTTTTTCTCTCTACATGTTATTACAAAAAATGGCAACTTCCGGTTTTCGGTAAGGGTCAAATGTTAAAGGTCCTGTTTTTTAACAATAAACTTGAAAACTTTTCTCCTCAAGTTCTGTAAGGTCTAAGATCTTCATATTTCATATATAAGATGTCCAGGGAATGGGCTATAAAGTCAGATACTAGGAATGACCTTGACCCATATTCAAGTTCACAGGGGTCAAATATGTTCAAAATATTTAAATGACTCAACAATAACCAAAATGACAAGAGTCTTCATACGTTCAAGGTCACAGGGGTCCAGAGTTTAAATATACATACCGGGGTATATATACTTAACAACACCGCAAGTCAGATGACGTTAAGGCGCATTCGATCACGTTATCATTTGATCAAACGAATTTGGAAATATGAATTGGATTAAGATGAGAGTTCTCTTCGGCTGATCAAACTTCATGTAGATCTTCACTAAAACATTTTTATTCGGGGCTGAAAGTCAAGGTCATTTATTGGTTACAACTTCAAAACCCATGCATTACCTAGTTCTTAACTTACCTGGCAATGACGGTATTGTAAACTAAATATAGTGAAAAGCCCGCCAAATTGTCTATGACAATTTCTAGTATTTTATTGTTTTTATGATCGTTTTCTCCTCCGAAGAAGTACGTTTGATGTTGGTCGCACAGATACAAATTAATGTTTGCGATCAGAAACGTACATACATAATATAATAATACATGTGTAATATATGTTTCTAATGCTATCCTAGCTCAGATTACTGCATGTACAATACATGTACAAATGTATGTACATTCGTACATTGTATGTATGTACATACTGTCTAATGCACAAGTTAGTGTTACGTATTATAGCAATGTTCTTGCTTTGAATAACTTCCATGATGTCTTCCAAATTACCTGTATATTAAAATTCCCACACCGACATACACGTATATATATATATATATTTACACTTGCTAGGCTTGGTCACTATACGCTAATACTAGCCGATTTTGTTTACCATAACTGCATGGTAACATTGAACTTTGAACTTGCGTCAGGAAATGTTCTGTACAACGTAAAAGGACTACTTTAAAAAAAAAGAAACATGGCTTTGTTTACATTTTGACGCAACATTACGTGTATATTGTTGTTTTTCATAGAATTTTGGAAAAATGTAAACAATATATACATGTTTTATATTTATATATGATTCAAACAATTTTTAAATTAACAATTGTATAAAGAAACGGAAAAATATTCCGACCGGGGCGACGTGCTTTCATTTTTGTTAAAAATGATGGGTGTCAAATGTAAACATTACCTCTGTGCCTTTGTTCATCCTACGATCGAGCCTTTGGGGTGGACGGGTGTGAGACCCTCTGATAGAGGTCAGTTATAAACATATCCTCTTGTCTTTGTTCTTTGAGTATTTAATCATGTGTATTTATAAAACATGCACCGCTAATAATCCACGTGTTGACAGTTCCGCGTCACCACAAATACATTGCATCCATCGAACACAAGTGAATTTGTTTCATCTATCGATGGCGATATGGATCTAAGCGTAGATTATATGATCACATGGCTCCCAAGGATGTAATATCGTCAAGTCAGACGACATCTCAAACACATTGAGCTACTTGAAAATCGGTGTTTTGACAACTTCGGCAAACTAAAGTGTGTAAGCGTGCGTCAGCTTCGCCTCGCTGCACAATATCGGTCACCGAGTTCACACATGTGGCCGTGTACAAATTCTTTATGTTATTACTCTATATATATAACTTTTAGCAACATTGAATATATATTTAAAGTCCTGATCTGATTATATAAAATTATCTCCGAAATTTACTTTGTTTGTCATGTTTATTTTACACTAAAATATTGAACTTTTTTGTCGTCGCGGATTATTAATTCTACCTTACGTGAAGCGTCATCATTCGCTGTTCAATTGAGTAAGCTCCTCCCACTTTTGACAGACTTTTATTGAATAATTACGTCACTTTCAAATGACGATTTTATTGCATAAAATATAAATAAAAAGTCGTGTGAGTGTAAATATAGGGATTGGATTTCGTTTTTATGTTAACCATGCTTGTATGGAGCAATTCCTCTAAGAATATATTCAATATATTCTTAGAGGAATTGCTCCATACAAGCATGGTTAACATAAAAACGAAATCCAATCCCTATATGTATATATACAATGCACAATGGCATCTTCTAGTGGCGAGCCTCGCTCTCGCGCCGCTGTCCTGAATAGCTGCCACAGACTGTCTCTAATTGAGAGCACCTGTCTGCAAAGGAGGCCACACATTACAAGACGATAGTCGTAAAATAAAACAACACAATACACAAATGTTTCATGTATTCGTTTCTGTTAAAATTGGGTATAACTTAAACAATCTTTATCGTGCGGTAAATATATACATCTAATTAATCTCTGACCACATACATTTAAACTGTTTGAGAGCGACACTAGTGATATAGCTGAGGTCAGCGACAGCGGCTTCTCGGTCTCGATTCAGGACAGCTGGAACATTTGCTGGACGGACATGATGATAACGAGGCTAGCTCTTCGTCGTCGTTTTGTATTCGACATTCAGTACATAATAATATGTGTACCTGGGCGCAGGTGTACATTGTTATTACATAACTATAGCTTGCCAAAACAGTGAGGATGTTTACTGTAAACAAAGAAGGAGATTTCTCAAATGTTAGCTGTTAGGTTATTTTTTTAAAGATTTAAATTTACCTGTGCGTGCTTTTTTTCACTATCAAAAACAGGAGCAGACGATTAAGTGTTTTTTATTAGTTACAAAAGTTACTTACTTTACACCATTAACACCATTGAAAAGTTTTAGCTTCAAGTTAAAAATATAAAAAATGATTAATTGCATCCCGAAAAAAATCCGTGGCACTATGGAACGAACTACTGATTGCGCATGCACCAAAGGCAAAATAAATTATTTAATATTATTTTCTGTGTTAATCAGACATATATAAACACGATTAAACACTGATTATTGTTCAAATGATGAATATCATTTATGCTCTGTCGGCAGTTGAGCATCTTTAATTGTTATGTTCTTGTATAACATTTTTTTTATTACAACTAGATTTCAATTGTCAAATATGCTAAAAAATTAAACAACTTCTTATGAATAACTCAAAGGCCTAGACACCTGATATTTGGCCTGTGGCATGCTGGGATGAAGGGCTACCAAGTTTGTTCAAATGAATGACCGTGATCTTCATTCAAGGTCACAGGGGTCAAAAAGGCTAAAATCTTTAAACGACTTCTTCTCAAGAACCGAAAGGCCCAGGGTACTCATATTGGGCCTGCGGCATGCTAGGATGAAGGGCTACTAAGTTTATTCAAATGAATAGCCTAGACCTTCATTCAAGGTCACAGGGGTCAAAAAGGCTAAAATCATTTAAACGACTTCTTCTCAAGAACCAAGGGACCTAGAGAACTGATATTTGGCCCGTGACATGCTGGGATGAAGGGCTACCAAGTTTGTTCAAATGGATTACCTTGACCTTTATTCAAGGTCACAGGGGTCAAAAAGGCTAAAATCTTTAAACGACTTCTTCTCAAGAACCAAAAGGCCCATGGTATTTACATTGGGCTTGCGGCATGCAGGGACAAAGGGATACCAAATTTATTCAAATGAATAGCCTAGACCTTCATTTAAGGTCACGGGTTCAAATAGGCTAAAATCATTTAAACAACTTCTTATGAATAATTAAAATGCCTAAAGACCTGAAATTTGGCCTTTGGCAAATGGTGGGATGAAGGGCTACCAAGTATGTTCAATTGAATGACCGTGATCTTCATTCAAGGTCACAGGGGTCAAATAGGCTAAAATCTTTTAACGACTTCTTCTCAAGAACCGAAAGGCCCAGGATACTCATATTGGGGTTGCGCCATGCTGGGATGAAGGGCTACTAAGTTTATTCAAATGAATAGCTTAGACCTTCATTCAAGGTCACAAGGGTCAAATAGGCTAAAATCATTAAACCACTTCTTATAAATAACCAAAGGAGTTAGAGAACTGATATTTGGCCCGTGACATGCTGGGATGAAAGGCTACCAAGTTTGTTCAAATGAATTCCCTTGACCTTCATTCAAGGTTACAGGGCTCAAAAAGGCTAAAATCTTTAAACGACTTCTTCTCAAGAACCAAAAGCCCCAGGGTACTCATATTGGGCCTGCGGCATGCTGGGATGAAGGGCTACTAAGTTTATTCAAATGAATAGCCTAGACCTTCATTCAAGGTCAAAGGGGTCTAAAAGGCTAAAATCATTAAACGATTTCTTCACAAGAATCAAGGGACCTAGAGAACTGATATTGGGCCAGTGACATGCTGGGATGAAGGGCTCTCAAGTTTGTTCAAATAAATTACCTTGACCTTCATTCAATGTCACAGGGGTCAAAAAGGCTAAAATCTTTAAACGACTTCTTCTTAAGAACCAAAAGGCCCATGGTATCTACATTGGGCTTGCGGCATGCTGGGACAAAGGGATACCAAATTTATTCAAAAGAATAGCCTAGACCTTTCTTCAAGGTCACGGGGGTCAAATAGGCTAAAATCATTTTAACAACTTCTTATGAATAATTAAAATACCTTGAGACCTGATATTTGGCCTGTGGCATGCTGGGATGAAAGGCTACTAAGTATGTTCAAATGAATGACCGTGATCTTCATTCAAGGTCACAGGGGTCAAATAGGCTAAAATCTTTAAACGACTTCTTGTGAATAACTAAGAGGCCTTGAGACATTATATTGGGCCTGCGGCATGCTGGGATAAAGGGCTACCAAGCTTGTTCAAATGAAGGACCTTGAACTTCATTCAAGGTCACAGGGGTAAAAAAGGCTAAAATCTTTAAACGACTTCTTCTCAAGAATCGAAAGGCCAAGGGTACTCATATTTGGCCTAAGGCATGCTAGGATGAAAGGCTACGTAATTTTTTTCAAATAAATGACGTTGACCTTCATTCAAGGTCACAGGCGTCAAATAGGCTTAACAATTTAAACGACTTCTTGTGAATAACTTTGAGACCCAGAGACCTGATATTGAGCCAGTGACATGCTGGAATGAAGGGCTACCAGGTTTGTTCAAATGAATGACCTTGACCTTCATCCAAGGTCACAGGGGTCAAATAGGATAAAATCTTTGGAACGACTTCTTCGCAAATACCAAAAGGCCCAAGGTACTCTTGTTTGGCCTCTGATATGCTATGTTGAAGGGCTACTAAGTTTGATAAAATAAATGATCTTGACCTTCATTCAAGGTCACAGGGGTCAAATAGGCTAAAGAATTAAACGACTTTTTGTGAATAACTTAGAGACCTAGAAACCTGATATTGGGCCAGTGACTTGCTGAAATGAAGGGCAACTAAGTTTGTTCAAATGAATGATCTTGACTATCATTTAAGGTCACAGGGGTCAAAAAGGCTAAAATCTTTAAACGACTTCTTCTCAAGAACCGAAAGGCCCAGGATACTCATATAGGGCCTGCGGCATGCTGGGATGAAGGGCTACTAAGTTTATTCAAATGAATAGCCTAGACCTTCACTCAAGGTCACAGGGGTCAAATAGGCTAAAAATTTTAAACGACTTCTTCTCAAGAACCAAGGGACCTAGAGAACTGATATTTGGCCCTTGACATGCTGGGATGAAGGGCTACCAAGTTTATTCAAATGAATGACCTTGACCTTCATTCAATGTCACAGGGTTCAAAAAGGCTAAAATCTTCAAACGACTTCTTCTCAAGAACCAAAAGGCCCATGGTTTTTACATTGGGCTTGCGGCATGCTGGGACAAAGGGATACTTAATTATTCAAATGAATAGCCTAGACCTTCATTCAAGGTAACGGGGGTCAAATAGGCTAAAATCATTTAAACAACTTCTTTTGAATAATTAATATGCCTAGAGACCTGATATTTGGCCTGTGGCATGCTGGAATAAAGGGCTACCAAGTATGTTCAAATGAATGACGGTGATCTTCATTCAAGGTCACAGGGGTCAAATAGGCTAAAATCTTTAAACGATTTCTTCTCATGAACCGAAAGGCCCAGGATACTCATTTTTGGGCCTGCGGCATGCTAGAATGAAGGGCTACTAAGTTTATACAAATGAATAGCCTAGACCTTCATTCAAGGTCACAGGGGTCAAATACGCTAAAATCATTAAACGACTTCTTCTGAAGAACCAAGGGACCTAGAGAACTGATATTTGGCCCGTGACATGCTCGGATGAAGTGTTACCAAGTTTGTTCAAATGAATTACTTTGACCTTCATTGAAGGTCAAATGGGTCAAAAAGGCTAAAATCTTTTAACGACTTCTTCTCAAGAATCAAAAGTCCCAGGGTATTTACAGTGGGCTTGCGGCATGCTGGGACAAAGGGATACCATTATTTTTTTCAAATGAATAGCCTAGACCTTCATTTAAGGGTCATGGGGGTCAAATAGGCTAAAATCATTTAAACAACTTCTTTTGAATAATTAAAATACCTAGAGAGTTGATATTTGGCCTGTGGCATGCTGGGATGAAGGGCTACCAAGTATGTTAAAATGAATGACCGTGATCTTCATTCAAGGTCACAGGGGTCAAATAGGCTAAAATCTAAAAATCTTTAAACGACCTCTTGTGAATAACTAAGAGATCTAGAGACATTGTATTGGGCATGCGGCATGCTGGGATAAAAAGGCTACCAAGTTTGTTCAAATGAAGGACCTTGAACTTCATTCAAGGTCACAGGGGTAAAAAAGGCTAAAATCTTTAAACGACTTCTTCTCAAGAATCGAAAGGCCAAGGGTACTCATATTGGGCCTAAGGCATGCTAGGATGAAAGGCTACAAAGTTTGTTCAAATAAATGACGTTGACCTTCATTCAAGGTCACAGGCGTCAAATAGGCTAAAATAAATTAAACGACTTCTTGTGAATAACTAAGAGACCTAGAGACCTGATATTGGGCCAGTGACATGCTGGAATGAAGGGGTACCAAGTTTGTTCAAATGAATGACCTTAACCATCATTCAAGGTCACAGGGGTCAAATAGGATAAAATCTTTGGAACGATTTCTTCGCAAGATTCAAAAGGCCCAGGGTACTCATATTTGGCCTCTGACATGCTGGGTTGAAGGGCTACCAAGTTTGTTCAAATAAATGACCTCGACCTTCATTCAAGGTTACAGGGGTCAAATAGGCTAAAAAAATTAAACTACTTCTTGTGAATAACTTAAAGACCTAGAGACCTGATATTGGGCCAATGACATGCTGGAATGAAGGGGTACCAAGTTTGTTCAAATGATTGACGTTTTTTCCCCTTTTTTTTTAAATCTGGTCAATATTAGTCAATAATAGATCTAACAGAATTTTGCTTTAGTCACACGTTACATGGTTCATCGAAGTATCCCATTTTGTAGTGTAAAACTTTAGTCTTTCTCAAGGTTCATATGCTAATGCTAAAACAATAATTCTGTATTTATGATTTAAATGATCATTTACGTACAGTAGAAATTCTAATAAACAGACTAAAACATATTCTACGCTTACCTTTATTTTTAGTCATCGTATCCATCTTGTTTCTTCGACAGCTTTTCCCACAATTCATCCTATATCAATGCAGACGCAAACCTGAACGAAATCGGGCATTACAACCCTCGTTAGCTCCGGTGATGCAGACGCATCAGCATTTTTATCTCCTAACGCAAAAGATTCCACGCTCTTATATAGTGCACGGGGTTACTATTTAAGAGGACCATGTCAACAGTCAATAGTTGACTATTTAGTATGAAGCATGCGTTGTTATTCATTAAGATGCAGTGATAGAAAATCTTGACGAAATGTTCTGTTCACACAGAAACACATATACATATGTATATATGTTTCTGGTTCAAAGCTGGTATAGTTCTTATGATAATTCATTTTTGAAGAATGATAATTTAAATGCTTTAACATTCAATGTAAACGATAATCAACTTCATGGTATTCATGAAAGGGCCACTAGGCTACCTTCCAAAACATAAAATAAAAGTCTCTTTAAAACAATTATAACACAATAAGATTGATAATGATTACCAAAGATGAGGTTACAGCACTAACGAAGTCTTGCCATCTGGCGCAGAAATATTTAACTAACACGACGTCGGGAAACATAATACGACCTGCGTTATGAAACTTAACGTTTTGTTTATTTTAATAATGTTGATCAGAAGGTGTAGCGAGCCTTTTCCTAATTCTAACAAGTTTTCCGTCTAACACACACTATACAGATATGCATGTAGATCGACATGTACTTGGACAAGTTGGTGAAATACATAATATACGCATAGAAACAAGCATAACTTTTCGTTTAAAACTGGACTTTATTTTAGCGCATACAGTTCCATAAGTACCCCCATAGTAACATTTTGTTTCAGCATCTACCATGTGCGGACTGTAAAGCCTAACTTTGTTTCAGCATTTCCAATGCAACGGTCAGTTTTATGATCAACTAGCTAACAGTACTAGTTAGGCTATATATTACGGCAAGCCAATTTAACATTTATTGAATGAGGTATATCCCGTCTTTAATCGAATTATATAAGATATTGTAAACGCACAATCGCGTCACGTCCGGATTCTCTCGTCAATATAACGAGTCGTAGTCACAGACTACTACCCTTGAAGATGTACGTAGGACACTATGTCAGTTGGTACCAAATACCAGGAATAGCTGTAGAGGTTCTGCACCCCGAAGCTTGTCAACACAGCCTTTAAGGCTAGAAAGGAGCTCAGTTATCTCCTCTTTATAATAACTGTCTCAGCTAACAATAGGTCAATATTTGGTAGAATGAGAGACTATGTATCTCAATAGCTTCTCATGATAGAAACACAATGCAAGAACAACCAGTAACTCCAATATAAAAGACAAATGTTGATTATTGATAAAACAGTAATAGATTAACAAGTTATATTTACAGAATACTCTCACATTCTTATTATCAATCCATAACTATGGTTACAGAATATACAACAGATCAATCCTAACTATTCCAACAATATGCCATATATTCCAAATAACAACTGGCCTAGTTAATTTTAAAGGATGCCAATAACGGTTGGTGATGCCACCAATTCCCCTCTTCTGTCCACACTTGGTCAATTATATCGGTGATTACACCGAATGTCCACAATACAAACACGTGTACTAACGCCACGCCCCCAATGAATGTAAACAAACAGTAGTGAGGACACCAACTGTCGACCGACTCTCTTGAGATCTAAATTATTCCAAATATACAGTAAATAGTATTGAATTAATATCCACAAGACTAGCCTTTTGCCTAATCAAACGTTTCCTAATAATTATAGAATAATTCCAAATATTGACCACGGCGACACAGAACCCGTGTGACCCGGAGCAGATTTAATGCAAAACTGATCTCCGGCGTAGAAGTCCGCTTCGATCTTATCCCTCGCCCCGCCCCTTTTACCATATATGGAGCATCGTATCCCAAAACGTATCCCTCGCTCCGCCCCCTTTGACCATATTTGGAACATTGTATCCCACGAATGTATCCCCGGACCAAAGCACTCCGTTTCCCCAAGACAATTCTTAGTGCCGCTATACAATATAGTTATAACAAATACATTCCTAATAGACCTATAGTAAATCATCTTAATCAGAAACATCGTTTCAATACTTATAATCATAGTTATAAACTATATTTAAATATATTTCAGCTCATAAAACATGCCGAAATAGACAAATAAATAAGTATGTCACTGGTCAACACCATCGCTCCGCCTTTTCCGAGAGTTGACCGAGGAAACGAGATGAACGCTGTGCAAACCTTCGCCAAATACGGCGCTATTAAACCTTTACTGAAAGAAATATTGGAACAGTTATGTTTCTGATAAAGTATTGTTACAGTCTTAGCTAAAATATAATCTTAACTACTAAACAATATCTAAAACCTTACATTTTCTCTCCAGTGAATGTTCACTCTTTATAGCCTTGTTGCCGTCAATGACAACAAAGATGGCGGCGATACTAAATTTAGTACGACTCGTCAAAACTACATAAAATACAAGTAAATACAGAAAATCGTTACAATTTAGCGGAATCTTAGCCAGCATGACACTTACATCTTGTTCTCACTATTACATGTTCACATTTACAATGGATAACACAATTTACACACCATACAATGCAGTCAAACATCAGCTGATTTATCAGCTGATCAACCACAATACTCGTAAGCAACACCGGGTATTAGATAACTATAACCGGATTCTAGAATAACCATTACCAGTACATAAATGCAATATAGAGCATAAAAGATGCTCTCGATATATTCAAATAATGAATTTACAGGATAATTTTAACATTATGTAGCATTAGAAACTTTCAAGTTCTTTCAAGTTTGTCAATGTCTTTTTTGATATAAGGTTCCCAAATTATTGCACCATACTCAAGGATGGAGCGCACCACTATCTATATATATGATTACGTTGTAGAACCCGTTTCCGGTTTTTTACTCAACGGTAGAGAAAGGATCTTACAGGGCATGTTTAAAAGCCTCCAATGTTGGGGCACATACTACCTTTTCCTCTAAGTGGTTCCAGTCAATGACTATACGCACAAAGAAGGAATTCCTGTATTGCTCACAGTTGTGTGTCGGTACCGTGAGGGGTTTTTGCATTTATGGTGACATTTTTTTCAACAACATTTGTGGTGATGTGATTTTCGTAATACTTAGCTTTGATGTTATGTAGAAACAGTATGATTTATAAAAATCCATGCAAGTGTCGTACAATATCATAACGATTTTCTAACTTCGGTACAATATCTTATATATATATTAAGAAAGAAAAAAACAAAAGCAAATTTGCGATCGATCTCTAACGTTTTCCCAGCTGCCGCTGTTCTTCAGGAGTATTGATGTGATAAGGCAATAACACAAATAACAAGGATTGATGACGTCATAGTAAACAATACACTATGACGTCATAATATACACATATTAGAAGTCACACTTACATACATGTATTAAACTGAACTATTTAAACCTGGTTTATAATGAAGCTATTAAATTCGATTCTTTTCCTTCTCTGTCAACAACATTCTCAGTAGATTGATAAATAGGAATAACATTAAAAACATCACTAGCAAATGTATGAATGTGCTTACTGACATGAAGAAATCAGGTCTTAATTTGTTGTCTGTGTACAGTAATCCGTTGTTGCAACTCATTACCAGTTTGCCCAATATAGAACAGCCAACTCAGAACATTTACCACATACAAGTGCATATATAACATTTTTTGATCGACAATTCATGTTTGATTAATCTTGAAATTGAAATTATTCTTAAAAATAATACTTGCACCTTTAAAATAATTTTACAAGTGCCACATTTTGGCTAATTACATTTAGACACACATGGTTTCTGTTCTTCCCATGAAATTTTGAAGAGCATAATAGTCTTTTGAGGTTTTTAGGTTGTCCTAGTTTATTGATTATTGATTTTTTTTCAAATATCTGTTTTTTGTTGTTGTTTCTTATCCAAAAAAATTATTCAATAGACAAGAAGGACGCAAATTTCCATATTTAAATAGATTATTTTAATCTTGAAAATAAACTTTCAGCGCTTTCACATTATTTACAGGTATATTCGTCATTTATTCATCATTTCCTCTCAATCATTCATATCCATTCAAAAGAAATTGATATTTGTAATTGTAAATAATTAATTTACATCGTGTAGATATACCAGGTAGTTAATATTACCATCAAATATTTCAGGTAAGGGGAGCCAACTCTAATATAAAAATTCGGTAGAAGGGAGACTACTCCGTATCACCTATTCTGACATTCTATTTCAAATTGATATAAATGCTTTCTTACTTTTAATAATTTCAGTGGTTACACACATAATATGTAATGTTATTTATTAATATGTACTTTCTTCTTTTTTTACATTTTTAAATGTAACTTCTAATCAATTCATAAGTAGTTTTAAGGAGTACGAAAAACACAAAAGTAATAAAATTGATATCAACAACACGGGGAGCTAACTCTCACATATACTTGATTGACAAAATAGAAATTATAAAAAACATGTAGTTCTTTAAAGTCACAAAATCTATCAATTCCTTTTTTCACATTTTGTTTGATTTCTATGTATAAGGACAGATTATCTTTAAAGCCACACTATACGCAACTATCAACAAAAATTCAAGTTAAATTCGACTCTGATATTGCTAGTATTTGTAGATATAGATGAATACGATTATTGCCGAACGGAAGTCTGAAAGTTCATGACCCGTTTTCGGAAGAGTTCGGACAGACGTTACGTAGTTACGGTAGTCACATGACGTTCTCGGCAATGACGTTATCATGTCGGCTAACTTCGGCTTGTTTGACTAAGTGGGATCCACCTAGCGATGTTCAATATTTATTTGATTTTTATCAAAATATTCCAAAATCATAATCGTTCATCTTGACTTCGATTAAGTCCTGTCTCTGCATGATTTACAACAGGATTTTTTTTCAACATTCTTCTAAATCATGAAAAAAAATAAGAAGAAAAATACGGATATTGGGCCTTTAAGTAATTCTTTTAAAACTTGAAATGCTGATGTAGGAGAAGTTGATTTGTTTTGGTGTTTTTTATATTCCTGATCTTCCATATAACCCATTTAGTTGTAATTATGACTGGGTTAGATATTGCATTTTTCAATAAATTATCAGTGCAGTCACCGAGCACCATTTTCTCCTCATCAATAATCCATGTCATATTTGCAGTGTCAAAAATTTCATTATTGTAAAGAATAGCATGCATTAAATTATATCTGTTTCATCTTATCATCCGTTCTCATATACTTTTCATAAGTTTTGATAATTGGAAATATATCAAAATTATTTGGATTAAATGTGGAAACTGATTTCTTCTGGATAACTACATGATTTTGAAAATTGAAAAAGTTCGTTCAATCTTCGTTTAGTACATTGATGTCGCTAACGATGGTAACCAACCTAGAAGCTAAATTAAAAAGTATATTTACCTTTATATGATTTGGATGACTTGAGTAAAAATTCAGATAATTATGAGAATCGGTAGGTTTTTAATAAATATCAGTTGAAATATGGCCATCTTCAATCTTGACCAAAACATAAAAAAATGGATGTGAATCATGACTACATTCAATAATAAATTTTATGTCCCTGTGTAAAGAATTAAAGTGAACAGTCGGGCAAGGATGGCTGAAGTCGGCAAAATGGTGTGAATGTATCCAGGATAATTTCTTATGAAATGGAAAAATAAAATCTCTCGTCAAAATCTGTCTGCGTACGAAGAAATTAATTTAAAGTATGGAAATTCTAAAACGTCCTCCCGGCTCACTATGTCCATGGTTACATTTCCACGCAGCCTCGCTTTCAATGCTTTCAACTTTTCTTTACTTTAATGGTCAGAACTGGGAAACTAAGCAGAACTTGACCGTCGTATTAATATGTGAGAACTTTTGGAAGGCCAATGAACGCGTTTATAGACTGGTTTTCTTTGCCCGACTATTCACTTTAAGTTCTTTATGGAAATTTTCTATGCTTTTTCCGGAGGCCATATTATAAAACAATCATGCAAAAATCCCAAGAAGTTTTGTTTTAGAAAATCGCAATAATCTGTGCCTTCACTGTTTTTGAGTTTTTCATACAACTTTTCTTCGAGATAGCCTAGAACCAGAGTTGCATATGTTGGTGCACATTTGGTTCACATAGCAGTTCCTTTTATCTGTTGATAAAATTTACCATAAAAGTAAAATACGTTTCTGTTTAATATAAGGTTTAATGATTCCAGAATGAAGTCTTCATCAAATCGAGAATCCATCTTTTCTGGACATTTGCTGAGCCAAAACTTTATGGCTTCCTTTCCTAAGTCAAAGGTAATATTTGTATAAAGGTTGACGACATCAAATGATACCAGTTTTGAACCTGGTTCAGTATTAATAGGTAAATGAGATAAAAAATTAAAATCGTCTTTTATGAAACTTTTGACTGAAGAACAAAGGGGTTTAAAGATGCTCCACCGCCGACAAATGGTATATTTTCACCATCAAAAACAGGAGCAGACGATTTAGTATTTTTCTTCAGCTACAAAAGTTACTTACTTTACACCATTACCACCATTGAAAAGTTTGAGCTTCTAATTTTACTTCAAGTTAAAAATATGAAAAATAATTAATTGCATCCCGAAAAAATTCTGTTGCACTACATCCTATATGGAATGAAGTACTGATTGCGCATGTACCAACGGCAAATTGAATTATTTTATATTATTTTTTTGTGTTAATTATACATATATATACACGATAATACACCAATTATTGTTCAAATAATGAATATCATTTATGCTATGTAGGCGGTGGCGCATCCTTAAGTATAAGGTCCAAAAAATGACTAAGTCTTTGAGTAACACCTTCAGGACCACCAACAATCGGACGAAATTTCAAATCATTCGGATTCTCTATGCCAATTAATTCAGAATTCTGCTCTCCGATAGCATTCGATATTTCAACACTTTTGTGAATTTTTGGGAGACCATAAAAATAGCATGTTTAACTATCAAACTTTGTCAAGTAATCTTTCTCTGTATCTGATAATCCAACTGATCGATTATTAACAAGGTCTGATATCATGTCCTTAGTGTCCATATCAGCGTGTTCTGTAGTTTCAGAATAGAACTCATTGTTTAATAACATCTCTGATACTTTGTTACAATAAAAATCGCTGTTCATAATTACAACTGTTCCGCCTTTATCTACCACCTTGATAACAATACACTTATCATTAGCTAATGATTTCAAAGCTTTTGTTTGCTTAAAAGAAAAATTGCTTTTAGCTTTACGAGGCACCATAGGGTGTTTTTAAATGCTTCCATACTTTCTTCTAAGTGATGATTTTCACTCTAAGTTGGGTTCCAATTAGACTTATTACGTACCAAAGAATCGTCATCCTCATCATTGTTTTCATCATTTGAAAAGAATTTCTCAATTAATCTTAATCTACGACAAAATTGATAAATGTCATTTTTAAGCTCTGAAGTATTTGGTTTAGCTAAAGGACAAAATTTTAATGCCCTTACTTAATACTTCTAATTAAAAAAAAATAAGCTTTTACTTAATACTTCTAATTAAAAAAAAACTTACTTAATACTTCTAATTAAAAAAAAAATTAAGCCCTTACTTAATACTTCTAATTCTACCGAATTCATTTTTCTCTGATAGATTTCGGTAAATTGTTTTTGTTATTCTTATAAAATATTTAAGGTATCTGATAAAATATATAAGATATCGCATATATTATATAAGATATCTTATATTGTTATTATAAGATTATAAGATATCAGATCATATAAAAATTAAACCAAGATATCTTATATAATTGAAATCTCATCTAACGTTGCTCATATCTTATGTAAAATATCCTTATATGGATATGATATTCGTAGCATTTAAAACCAGAAACTAATTTCTCCCTCGAGCATCATACGGAATACTTCGGCACACATCTTAGAATCGTTCGCAATATGCTACATGTATATGCAACGTGAATATCGGGAAAGTGATGCGGTACCAGCAGTAGTCGTGTTCAATTTGAATATTTAACAACATGTCGTGTAAGTCGACCATAGTTTCACTATAAAAACTCTAACTGGCTCGTAATTTGTTTATCTATACGTGGTTTTTTTAAAATAAAACCGGAAGCGACGTTGATTGGCTGCCGTTTGCTTTACTAAATGTGTATACGGCGGCCATTACAAACGTGTGAAGTAGAAGGGTCTCGGAAGTATTTCATTGTGCAGAGTTGTTTAATTTCATAAAAGGATGTTAAATGGGGGCAGTGGAGTACATAAGATCCCAATATATAGGTATGTGTACGTTTTCCCGGCATTGCATGGACGATATACTAGAAATATGCCGCTGACGTAGCGTAGGCCAAATCTGTCCTACGATTTAACATTGTTAAGAGGTACCGCGAGCTGACTATATATTAGGCAAAAAAAAAAAGAATAAAAAAAAATAAAATTAAAAAAAAATAACAATATAGGCAGGTTTAGCGGACTAGGTAGCAACTAGCATAACTAACTTTTCGCAGAGTCTAGTAGCAAAAGGGCAACTACTCTTCTAGTCCTCATACGGTCTTTTCTACCTGATACGGTAGTAGTTAAAAAGACACGGGATACTCACTACTCTCAAACTGGGTTTTGTTTTGTTTTGAAGGACTGTTAATGAAACTGAAAATGAAGCCAGTATTAAAATTCGAACAAACTTATTTCTCAGTATTAATTGGCAATGGATCCTTTTAAGGAATAGTTTACGTCCAAAAGAATCGTTAAAAGATATTGTGAATCTACATTTAATGGCATAAGTTAGGGTCTGCTCTGGTGAAAAATTCTGATGTTTTCTGAACCTTTTTCTGATACATATTTTTGGAAATAGGAATTCATTCCAAAGTTTAAAATGTAATAAAAATGATATGATGGTGTGCTTATTTTTTTAGCTATTATGAATCAAAGATCATTATTTGACGTAAATTTTGATTTTACCGGAATTTCACAATTTGGAGCTCACATACGACAAACTTAAGCAAAATTTTGTAAAATTAATTGTCTGATAAGTATGAAAATTTGCAAAATTGACAAAACTTTGCTTTCTTTAAGAAATAATATCACACAGTGTCAACTCATTATTTTTGCTCAGAAACAGCTGTATATGTTACCACTTCCCCCTATATTTTGAAGATGAAAATCCTCGGATTTTTCTCACTATTTTTCGCAGATCTAACGCTTCACAGAAAAAGTTCAAAAGAAATAATTTGCCGTTCCTAAAATCATCATAGAAAAAGGGGGTCAGTGTGCTTGATTTTTGTCCCGAAACAAAAAATGTTATTTTTAGTATTTCTTGCGAAAAATTCCAATCACTTTTCTGCGTTCAAATGCAAGGAAAAAATAAATAAATAAAAACATTAGGTTATGGTTCCAACTTTGAACACTTATCGTTTTCTTCTTAATGAACCTAAAAATAGCGAAAATTAACTTTATAGCTAAAAAAGTTTTCGCACCGGCGAGTTAAGTAAAAATATTGAAGTAAAAAAGGGCGAAATTTCAGCTCTATACAAAATGTTAAAAAAATCACCTTTTCAAAATGGCAGCAAAATTGGTCATTTATAATATTTGTGTATGAAAAATTCTACAAACCATAGAAGTAGAAGTTTTTGACATATTGTCTATATTACAACTTCCTACAAATTGCGACAAGTAGTTTTTTGAAAATCACAAAAACTCTTTGATTAATGATGAAACGAGACTTCAACGAGACTGAAACCTCACCAGGGCAGACTACCTTTCCGAAGTAAACAATAAAGTTTCTTAGAAACATTATAACAAAAAAATATATGTATCGATGGCCTTAGATGAGGTTACAATACCGTACAACTGCAAGATTTCCTGTATGATAAACTATGTTAACAGTGATAGTCAACTAACGCTCGGTAATTAGGAAGACGGCGGGAAACATAATACGACCCGCGTTATGAAAATTAGCATTAATCTATTTTAATCCAATTGACCAAAAGGTGATGACAGGTGTATTTGACCGGTCAGTTAATCAATTTTGCGACTCTACAGAATTATCAATCTCGTTTTATATTCAAGTTTTAAAGATTAAAAGCCGTTTCGGAAAGGTAGTGGGCCTTTAAGGCAAAGCCTTGGGTTCATTTGTTTAATTGTTTTATTTTTCTAATTTCTTTTAGTGTAGATTGTCCCTTTATATCAATGTTTTTTTTTCCATATTACTCACTTACTCTAAACCAACATACAACATCTTTAGTTCCATTAGCATAGAGACTAAGCAAAATGTCGGTGACCTTAAATGCAAAATAACTAATACATTTCGGTTAAGAAAAGTTGTAAACCCTGTAAAGCAGATTACTAAACCTAACTTTGTCCACATTTAATATGAATACGGAAAGTCGCTGATCGATTCGCCATTCTGGCCTTTACAGAGTGACTTCCCATCTTTATGCTGCTCCCATTTATGTCAGTACTGACTGCGGTATATTCCTGTGTGTTCTTCTTGTATAGTTTTGGGATATATTCATTTGTGTCTTCATGTTATAGCAAAGGAAAAACTCCACCCGTCACCATTTTATACTGATCGTCCAGTATGCAGAATGGGAGTAGAAACTCACAGGTCGGTCCGGCATGATTCCTGGAACGCAAGGATTTGTAAGGACGGAAACATTAAAGTCAGTTTAGGAGAATAGACGAAAGATAAGATCCTAAATTTAGTTGCAGCCTTGTACGATAATGCAATAGGGGCAGAGGTACAATTCTAACGCTACCTGCAGGGCAGTACTGACGGTAACAAAGGAAAAAAATGATAGATCAATGATCACAGTCCCAGATTGGAAAAGGATAATAACGAAGGGCAAAGTGCCGAAACTACTTCAATCTTCACCCACATCGTTGAAAATATACAGAAAAAAACCTATCTTCAACAATTCTATCCTACACACTGACAGCTTCAGTTTGCGGCCAGCCATTCTTTACCCACTGTAAAAAACTCCATCAGGGTAAATGCGATACGAAGTCAGTTCAATATATTATTAAGCGGTTCAAACGCTTTTATAGATCCAACGAACGTATAACTTCATTACCGCAGAAGCTCAGTGCTATTTGCTCTTTATTTACAAGTGTTAAGTTGACAGACCGCATCTTCCAATATAATGGTTACAGTAATATCTAGTTAAAAAAAAAATCTTCTCTTATGTGGATTCCCTTCGCAAATGGGGGTTTTCAGACAAGGATAGAGTGTGAATATATGTATTAAAAAATAAATAGAAAAATTCGGCTCCATTCATTTCCATCAATTGAACTTTTTTACAGTGCACCTAAATAATTATATATGCAACGTTGCTTCAACAGCTGGTCTTATTGGATTTCTTAGCTGGCCAGACATCCTTTGTCAAAACATAAAAACATATCAAAAAAATTGCAAACATGAATACCAGAAATTATAATTTTCTAAAATTGAAGTTGTAATAAATAAATTGAATTTAATCCAACTTTGTTTTTTATAATTAAAAATTAAGTCTGCAAGATGGGCTAAAGTATGGTGTGAATGTATCCAGGGGGGATAATTTCTTTGGGAAAGTTTCTAACTAGCGTACCGCCAGAAATTAATTTGAACAGTAGAAATGGAAACATTTCCTCCACGGCCTCGCTTTCATTTTTCTTTCATAAGCTGGAAAAAGTATTGTTGTTAATTTGTTTTTGGCATTAATAATTAATATTTTAAAAAGATCTTTATTAACTATCTTGCAATGGCAATACGGGAAATATAAAGTGACTTTGAAACCATAATAATGGGTAAATGTAGTGGTTTATATATTAAATAATCCCCACCAACATTATAGAATAGAGGTACATGTTAGCTTTTTACATAGGCCTACTGTACATTACAATAATGTATGGAGATCGACGTTTAGTGGTGCCAATGTAAACGCCGCTAAAACAAGAATCAAAA